>NC_056732.1:1428807917-1428910417 GCF_019279795.1 Protopterus annectens | reverse complement strand
AGCCGAGGTACCAGAATAAATTTTCTGTGTGCATCTGGAAAAAGTTGTTCCTGCTCTTTTGGTGGTTTCGTGCATTATTTGGTCTACTTGGTTGTGCTGTGTTTCGTGAAGAGCAGGTCTTTTTATTCATTATGGCTAATTTAGCCTCCAATAGTGAAAGTCTCCGTTTTGCTGACCTGTGTAAGGAAAGGGATGTTAGATTTGCAGCGTCTGATCCATGGGGAGTTCCGGCAAGCATCGACCGGGACAAGAGGTTTGATGAGCTTAAAAAGCTAAGATTCAAAGAAACCTCTTTGTTCTATGATACCTGCTTGTTGGAGAAATATGTCAGTTTGTCAATTACACCCAGGGGACTTCGGGTGGACAAACTGCCTGCTTCAAAATTTGCTGATGATGAGACTGAGTTCCTTGAGGAGTGGAAGGCTGCCTCACTACAATGTACCTTAAGCTGGCTTAAGATACTCATCAAACGTAACCGTAAGAACCTGGGGATAGTGCAACTCAGAATTGCAGAGGTGGAGGAAAGTCTGCTTACTGAAATCCCTAGAGAGGTTTTTTGTGTTACTATAAAAAATATTAATATAGAGACTAGTAAGTTTGAAAATGACATCATTTCAAGGAAGAAAAATAAACTAAATAGAGATATTAATGACTTTAGCAGGAATACCATATATTTATGGCAGCGAAAACGAAAGAATGGTACATTCGGAACCGGAAGAGCTGAAGGAGCTTCCCGGTTCACAAGAGATTCTTCTGTTTCATCTTCAGATACGGGGGCAAGTCGAAAAAGTGTATCATTTGAAAGAGTAGATAACGTGGAAGACGCTAGTGATCATGCGGAGATGGAAGAACAAGGAAACTGGAATTTTCGCCAGGGCAACAAGCGGAAATCCAGAAGCAAGGGTTGTAACAGACGCCGTTGAAAGGGAACAGTTTTCAGCTGTTCCAAGCAAAACTCTGAGGTTGGGACATTTTGCTGTTTCAAACATTTTGTACAATTGTGAGCAAAAACATATTGTAAATTTAAGTGATTTGTCACTTACTCTTGATATGGAGCAGGTATTACTTAAAGGTAGCAAGTTTGTGCCTACCAAGATACCTGCTCTTTCAGAGTTAATTATTGATGTTAAGCGTTTTTGTAGGAAATTGTACTTAAAAAACTTTTTTGAAAACAAGAAATGTTCTAATGACAACTTAATGAGTTCTTTGAATGTTTTGGAAACTAGTAATGTTAATGAGTTTTGCGTTGGGCAGAATGATTTATCATGTTCTTTTGATCCTTTGCTGAACCTTTCCACTTATGATTATGAAACTTTTGGGCTTACTGAGGGGGTAACAGATATTTCTGAAACTGATTTATGTGATGTTGTAACTGGGCGTTTTGTGACAGGTTATGGCAAACTTGAAGTTCCAAGCTTGCCAAGTTACAGTTCCTTCCATCCACCTAAGAATTCTGCTGTTTTAAGGGCTTTTGATAATGTGTTACTTGGTAAAGTAGAGGCTGAATATGCGAATTTTATGAAAAAATATTTTTCCTATAACCTCACTAAAAATGAATGGAAAGCTCTAAAAGATATGCAAGTTGTTTGTGATACATATGCTTTTTGTCAAGCAGATAAGGGAGGGAACTGGGTAATCATGGATAGAACACATTATTTGAAAATGGTATTTGATTTGTTATCAAATGAACAAGTTTATATGGAGTTGCCAAATAATCCTGTCTTGGAATTTAATAAAGCCCTGTTAGAAATATTGGAGAGGGGAGAGAGACTGGGCTTTTTTAATAGTAAAGATGTTAAAAAACTTTACATTGTTAATCCTAGGGATCCCAGTTTCTATGCCCTACCTAAAATACACAAAAATCTTGCTGACCCCCCTGGTCGCCCTATAGTCTCGTGCTGCGGTTGTTTTCTTGAACACGTTGGTATATTATTGGACTCTATTCTTAAAAAAGAATTGGTCCATGTTTCTTCACACATTGGGAATACTAATGATTTTTGTACTAAAATCAAGAACATGCTATGGGACAGTAAATTTTATTGGGCCACGGTGGATGTAAAGGCACTTTATACAAGTATAAAGAAAAAATGGGGTTTGGAAGCCATTCAAAATATACTGGGGGAGGGCCCACGTACCTCATATATTATTTTATTGCTAGAATTTGCACTAACTCACAATTATTTTTGTTGTGAAGATAAGATATTCTTGCAAAAAGATGGTACTGCAATGGGTGCGAATTTTGCCCCCAGTTATGCGATACTGTTTATGTCCTATTTTGAGACTACTTTTCTATATAGGCTTAAGTTTTTTCAGAACAATGTTGTGCTCTATTACAGATATATTGATGACTTGATCTTTGTATGTACTGGTAGTACTACTGAATTTGAGGGCTTTATTACTAGTCTACATGAGAACAAATTTGGTCTTGAATTCACTTATGTTCTGAATAGAACCACTATTCAGTTCTTAGATATTTCATTATATGTGGATTCTTATAATAGAGTACAATATAAACCATATAGAAAAACTACTGCAACTAATAACTTTCTTCATGCTATGAGTGCGCATCCATGACATTTGATTGAAGCATTACCCTATGGCGAATTTAAACGCACGTTTGAGCATACTTCTGAAACTAATTTGTTAGATTTTGAATTTAGGATGGTCACAAATAGACTTCTGGAGAGGGGCTATTCGGAAATTTCAATAAAGAATAGCAGTAATAGATTGTGTAATCCTGGCTCTTTCATTAGAAAGACTGATTTATTATATCAACAAAGGGAGAATAGATCTGTTATGAATGAAGAGAATAGAATTTTTTATGTGAGTAAATATTCTCCTTTTTCTTCCTCTCTTAAAGAAATAGTAGATTTTCTGTGGCCTTTTGTATATCATAATGATGAAATTGGCCATCTATTTCCTAATAAGGTTTGTTTTTCATTTGGTAGATATGCAAACCTGAAAGAGAAATTAAAATTCAAATCTCAGATTAGGTTAAATATGGTAAATGTTATTTCATCAGTAAAGGGTATGTTTAAATGTGGAAAATGTAGAATTTGCCCAAATGTTAGGAATTTAAGAGGAAATTGCATTAATGGCATTAAGTACCAAGCTTTGGATACTTTCAATTGTAGATCCTGTGGGGTGGTTTATATTATAGGTTGTGGGTGTAATCCACCGAAATATTATATAGGACAAACCAAACGCCAGCTGAAGTTAAGAATTATGGAACACATGGGTGACATCAGAAATGGGAGGATGGAAAGTCCAGTTTCAGAACATTTTAATATGTTACACAATGGGAAGCTGGACTCCTTCTTTTTTTGTGCTTTGGCTAGACCTGGCATTTATACTAATGGGAATTTCCTGTATAAATTGTTAAAATTGGAAAGTATGTTTATCCTTAACTTTGGCACTTTAAAACCTAAAGGTTTAAACTTAGAAAATAATCTAACTATTTAAATTATTTATCTATATGTAGAATTATGTCCTAAGCTGTTTTTTCTTTAACAAGCACTTTAGTGAGTGTGTGTTTTTTTCTTCTGTGTTTCTTTCCTCTATGTATGGCCCTTTTAATTTAATTTATTTTGTCTCTAATGCATTAGTATGATTATCTAATTAATTAATTATGTAAATATGTATAAAATGATGCATGTGTTTGTGAATGTTTATTCCTTTGAAGGCTGTGGAAGCCGAGGTACCAGAATAAATTTTCTGTGTGCATCTGGAAAAAGTTGTTCCTGCTCTTTTGGTGGTTTCGTGCCAACCCATGTATTCTCAGGCTCTCCCACCATTTAGTCCTTGAACATACCTGCCCTTGCTTGTGTAATGGTCGGATGGCCAAATGGTCTATCAATTTTTGGGTAGTCCCACCAGGGACTACCCCCTGTGTGTAAAGTAGATGTAGCAAATCAACAATGTTACTCCCACTGGTAATATCCTGCCTGTGGTGTGAATAGCAGTGCTTTGCTCACTCCTGCCCAGCTGGATATAACATACGCTGAAAGTGCTATATAATACTGGGGTTACTTTTGATTCCCTTCTCATTCCTTTTGTATGCTTTATTGTTACGTCGTTCTTTCTTCATAGATATATATATATATATATATATATATATATATATATATATATATATATATATATATTCTATATCTGTATATACTTATATACATTTCCTATGCTGGGCACTGCTTAGACCCGCGCAAGTGCACTCAGACTTGCTTGCTTACTGGTACTTATATGTGTTTACTGCTGCTTATTTGTGCTTACACCTGCTTACTAGTACCTTATTCATTATGACAGTGCCACTTTGCTTGAATGATATTTAAGTTAAATATCTCATGTGATACTCTTATGTTGGTTTTACGGCAAAACGACATTCATTCTACATGGAAAATTATATGTGTTATTGTTGGGCTCAAACTGTGAATGCCTGTTTGTTAGGTGGATGCTCTAAGCACTACACTATTGACACTTACGTTGATTTTGCATGTTTTTCTCCATTTGAATGAATATGATGTGTAAGCTACGCTCGGCGGAAGGCAGCGATGCACAGACATGGTGTGCTTTGCTTACACCTTCGATGTTGCAGCAATTCGAATGTATAATAGGGACACAGGGACAGAGAATCTAATTGTGAAAGTTCTATGGACAGGGCTCAACATTCCACTACGTGCTTGTGTGTTTACTACTTCGATTTTATTTCACTGTTAGTGGACACTCTTGTATGCTTAGCATACATGTCGGTATCCACGGACACTGAATTACTGACTTACTATTAGGGGTGGGCTCTACTAGTAGGCATAGTAGGTTTCGCAAGTGTCGGGGCATGTTTACACCTCCATAGAGAACTTGTACATGCCCCCTGCACTCGCACATGTTTCCTGTGCATGTTGAGGTTGCGGCGGCGTACTCTCATACATATTCATATGGCGCTGCTGCACCATCTGTAGTGAGGACACTTGGCGCAAGGCTAAAACTGTCCTTGCGCCGAGCTTCTTGAATCCTGGGGATCATCTTCCCTGACCCCCCTAACTAGGGTCAAACAAAAAAAACTTTTCCAAAGCTGATTACAACTGCCTGAGGGAAGGTACAAACAGCTTCACAGCCCCCCTCCCTCCACAGGAACTGCCACATATGTCCAAACCTACACCAAAGTACTGTATGAGCATTTATATGGCTGCATGGAATCAGGAATACCAGACAGGATGAAATCCTCCTCCTCAAGGAAGAGTAAACCTGTCTGGTGGACATCTACAATAAATAAACTCTATAATAAAAGGAAAGAAAATTGCTGTCTGGGATCAAGAAGGAGCAGGTGTCTAATTGAAAGCTATCTCTCCTTAGCCTGAACAAACAATAAGAGCATTGGTAAAATCCTCAAAAGCAAACTTCGAGTCCAAACTGGCCATATCTACTAAAGACAATCATAAGGCTTTCTTCACATATGTCCGCAACCTCAAGGGAAGCACCAAGATCTGCTCAGAACTGGTGGTCAAGGACACCACATACACAAACCCTGTAGATATAGCCAACTTGCTGGCAGACAGGTTCAGTGTAAACTTCACTCCTCTGTCCCCCATCAGTAAAACAGGACATCTCCGGTACCAGACCACCTCTCCTTATCTCTAAGAAGCAAGTCATCACTGCCCTCTCAAAGGCAAAAAATACAGCCTCCATGGGACCTGATAACATCCCAGGCTGCATCTTACATGAACTCAGGCAGGAACTTGGAGCACCATTAGAAACCCTATTCAACCAAAGCCTGAGTACCAGCTTTGTCCCAGCCGAGTGGAGGACAGCTAATGTCATCCCTTTGCACAAAGGTGGAGTGTCCACCGATCCAGGAAATTATAGATCCATCAGCCTAACTAGCCTGATCTGCAAGGCCATGGAGCGGATTATGATGGACCTTATTAACAAGGACATTGGCAACCTCCAGATACTAGATCCCACACAGTTTGGTTTTGTCAAGGGGAGGTCATACCTGTTAAAATTGGTCGACTTCTTTGAGACAGTCACCAAGGCCATAGATGAGGGAAAGACAGTGCACACCACCTACCTTGACCTGGCCAAGGCCTTTGATACTATTCCCACTCAGGTATAATAGATAAACTCTCTCAGCTAGGCATCAATCCATATGTTACCAGATGAGTAGCAAACTGGCTCACTGATAGAACCCACCTAGTCAAAATAGGGGAAGCCACCTCAAGTAGTAGACCCGTAACAAACAGTGTACCCCAGGGATCGGTCTTGGGGCCTCTGCTATTTGGGATATACTTCTCAGAGGTGCAGGCCAAATCTAGTGGGCAATGGCTTACCAAGTTTGCAGATGACTTCAAGCTAGGTGCTGTCATCAATTCCCCTAGTGATGTGGACATCCTCCAGGAGGGTCTCACCCAAACAAATGACTGGTGCCAGAAACATGGCCTTAAACTGAATGCCAAAAAAATGCATCATCATCCCTTTTGGGGAGAATGACATCCCCACAAGTTATCACATTGATAGCAAGACACTAAGCATGCATTCAGTTGTGAAGGACTAGGGCACCCAGGTTGATAGCAAAGTGACTTTTGACCACCATATTACCTCTGTTGTGTGGAAATCTTTCTACATGGCCTACCTCATTAGTAAGGGTATCTCATCCAGGGACAAGATGGTCATAACATCCCTGTATTCTTCCCTTATAAGAGCCATTATTGAGTACAATACCCCTTTCAACATGTACCTCTCAAAGCACATGCAGCAGCTGGAGACACCACAGAGGTTCCTCACCCGGAGAATCCATGTCCTCAAACATTTACCCTACACAGATAGGCTAAAAGCCCTGTCCCTCTACTCAGTCTCCTACAGACTCCTCAGAGGTGACCTCTGTCTGGCATACAAAGCAATCTCAGACCCTGCCCTGATGAGACTGCTGCATATCCGCAAGTCAAGCTCGACTCAAGTAACCCACACAAGCGACCTCAACCTGGTGTGTGAAGTCAATAAGTCTTGTTAGTGGGATAGATTTGTGTCCCAGAGACTCCCCCTTTTGTGGAATAGACTCTCTCTCCACATAAAGCAGAGTATCTCATTAAATCTTTTTAAGCGCAACCTGGATAACTGGATGGGGAACAGAAAATACACCCCCTGGGATTCCACCTGTGTCCCTGTTTGACAGTGGCATAGGGTGCTGACTTGTTGGAACATGGGCTAACTTCTTGGCTAGGCTTGTAAGGCCCTCAGGGCCAATAGCCTAGTAACTTCCTATGATCCTATGATAAAGTTAAACAATACATATATTTTCCACACCTACTTCTAATTGTATAACAGCTGATTTGTTTAACATTGTAAAGCATTTCTGATTTTATTTGTTACTGAGGATCGCTTGTCTGTGACTAATAAAGGCTTGTTGCTTTGGAACACTATCTGGGTTTCATGATTTTTGGAAATTATTGTGACTGAGCTCATCAACGAAGTTTTAAGACTACTTGTTTTTCTGTTTTTTTATGTTACATAGTTTTCTTACCCAAAGTGAAAAAAACGTTCTTCACAGTGGTACCATGTCTTAGCATTTGTGCAAAATAGTTACTATTCTTGGTTCCAAGTTAGTGTGAAACAAAAATATACTCCTAAATGGAAAAAACCAGGATCCAACCAAGAGACACACTGAGGCACAATAAGCTAAACCTCTTTTTCTCTCTTAAGAAAAGGTGTTGCTCAGCCCATTTTGTCTTCTGACGACATAATAGTGGAAGCTGTAATGTTTACATCACAGTAATAAAAGAAAGAATCAAGAATTCAACATAGCATTTCCTCTGCCAATAGTAAATGAAATTTGGTGTATAAAGGAAATTATTGAGAAGAACTGGAGAATTATTTTAGGTAACAAGGAATTAAGTATATCTTTGGGTCATTTACCAAAGTTTACATACAAAAAGGTGACAAATATTAGAAGTTAGAAACTTCTCAGAAGTCAGAACCTTATAAAGATAGATTAGTTAGTAACAAAAAAGGTACTTTTGCATGTAAGGACTGTTAACAATGTAGGTTCATGTGTAATTCATCCTTTATCACTATAGAACATTTGGGACAAACATTCTGGGCAAATAAATATTTTAATTGCCATAGTGAAAATGTAGTCTACATGGCTACTTGTTCCACATGCAAAAATTACTATATAGGTAAAACAAAAAGAGTTTTAAAACGTAGAATTTATGAGCATGTTCTAGTTATAAAGAAAAAAGATAAAAACAATTCTTTAGTTAGACATGCTCTTTCCTGCACGGATTTTAAGAAATTTGAATTTTTTGTTTTAGATTATATAGAGAAAAAAATGTTTGGTGGTGACATTGACAATACATTAGAACAGAAGGAAGCATTTTAGCAGCTCCTTTTTGGGGCTGATATATATCCAGGGCTTAATGAAGTCATTAATATAAAATGTTTTTTAAAATATAGATAAATATAAGGTATGTAATAACATACCGATATATTGTATTTATTTATACATGTAGTATTTATATGTATGTATATACATTTTTATAGATATATTAATTATTTTATATAATATTATTACTTTAAATTTATTTGATTGTGCAGATTATGACATCATTTCCTGTAATGAATCATTTAAAAGATGGGTAGGTGGTTATTATTATTTTTTCTGAAGAAGTTCACATCATTAAAAGTGGATGAAAGCGCTAGCTTATTGTGCCTCAGTGTGTCTCTTGGTTGGATCCTGTTTTTTTCCATTTTGAAGTTACTAGTTTGTCTTTTCCAGCTTGGTTTACAAAAATATACTCCTATGCTTGATTTAAAAGTTTGATTTTGTTTTATTATTTTATTTGACATTTGTTCATTAGGAAAGTCCATCTGGAATAATATCCTATTTTCAGGTGAGATCTGGGGAGAAAAGCTCCACATCTGCTTGTGAAATATATGAAAACGAAGATCTAATTCACTCTCTAGAACCAGAGCAAGCCAAGTTTTAACTCCCTCATTCGTTCCTTAAAGCTCTTCTCGCATATAGAAATAATGTGTGCTTTTATATTCTTTCAAGCTTTTTTATTTGTGATTAATTATAATTGTATAAGGCTCCACAGTATTCAATAAAACTATCTTTTCAGTGACTTTTTGGTGGCCTATATTTTGTAAAGATATATGCAGTCATGTAGCATTTCCAAATAATGCCAGTGACATTGGTTTCAAATGTAAGCAGATTGTCTGTACTCACCCTGGATCTTTGACTCTGTCATCTACAGGTAGTGAATGTGTGTATTTAAAATTTTCTTTATCAAACAGCAAAACCCTGCAATTTCATATTATTATGCTCTGATAACTCGGCAGGATATCTAGATACTTCAGCATCTTTTCTTGTTCCATTATGTTTGCTGACATATTTCCTACATTAATGTCATCAGCAGATTTTAATGTAGGAAATATTTTAGCAAACATAATGGAACAAGAAAAGATGATCATCGGCAGACTTAGAATCCATGGTGGTGCAGCGGTAGCATTGTTGCCTCACAGCAAGAGGTTCTCCCATTCGATTCTCGGCTGGAATGCCTTCTGTGTGGCGTCTGCGTGTCCTCCCTGCGGTCGAGTGGTGTTCGAAAGACATGTGTAGAATGGATGTGCCTTCGCTGAAGGTTGGGTGTCGAGCTGGCACCTTGGTACCCGTAAAAAAATCTACTGCCAATCATTAGCAGACCGGAGTTCAGCTGTGGCGACCCCTAACTGGGTAAAGCTGAAAGAGAACAACAACAATGTCATCAGCAGATTTTCTGATCCATGTTATAGGTTTATAGGTAAGTACTAGGCTGTGAAGACCCTCCACTGGACCAGTAATCAAGAAGCCGCAATCCTCACCACTGGCAACAGTGGGGGGATATGTACTGAGAAGATGACAAGTACACACATAGTATTTCCAGGTGCAGCTCTCTGCATCAAGTGCAGTTTCTCTTAAGAGCACACAGTCAGTCCAGGGCTGGTTCTTCTGCCTTTCTCCAGATCCCCAATAAGACTTCTCACTGGCACAGCTATAGAGTTGAGTCTTTAGCCAGGGTTCCAAGCCAAGTCCTCTAACACTCTCTGTCCAACCAATGCTTCATTTCCCTGCCCAAGTAGCTGACACACACACACATACAAACACACTCTTTTAGATTTTGATTTGCGCACACATACAGACCTGGGAAAGGCTGGCACAGGTTTACTAGCTATTCCCCCTTTTGCCCAGACTATAAGGCAGTTTTCACTGCCACCAGAGCCCTTCTTCCAGCTACCTTAAAGCCCTTAACAAAGGGTGTCCAATCTTACTGTGTAATATTAATATTAATACAAATGGCAGTTTGACCAAGAGCAAGGCTGTTAGGAGTGGCCCCACAGTGTCACCAAATAAATATGCAAGTACTCTCAAACATTAAATATTTCTACAAAGATCAACCATGTTGAAAGGTTTAAATGTATTTAATAATAAATAAAAAAAAGAACAAGACAATACTAAATATATATTCACAGTCGCACCAGAGTTCAAAACCACAGCAAATATTTAAAATAATATTGCAGTACAAACACACACAAAGAAAAACATCTAAACTAAACTACACTATATTCCTGACTGTATCTAAGAGAATTATACTGTTCCCTGGAAACTTACTTCATTAGAGCAAGGCAGATGGGGTGATTGGTTCTTATTGCTGTTGTCAGGTCCAAGACAGAATGCAGAATGATCTGCCTCACTAATAGACTTCTCAAATCAATATCTAAAATATTACTGCTGGTATAGCTTGCAGAATGACATAATTTCTGGTCATCTGACTTCTAGTTCCCAGGCCAAAACCCCATTGCTAGAAGCTGGCAGCATTTAGCATTTACTTGTAAAAATATACAGAAAAGAGCTTTTACTCAGGTCTTTGGCAACTAACTGGAAGTCATAAAATAATTGCATTCCTCCATACTTCAAATTTAGCAATTAATTCACTCCAAGAACAATACAGAAAGCTTCCTAGTACAAACCTTGTGTTTCTAGCTGCACTGAAAACTTGAGAGATAGTCTCTTTTATCACATAGCCTATAATGTAATTTAATTTCAGCTATTTTTCTAAAGTTTGCTGGACCAAAGTTAACCCTCAGTTTTCTCTGTTGACGCACACATTTAAACAGTTACAGTAGTGCGTGTACATTTCTGTTCTCTTCCCGTAGGGTACACTATGGATACATTTTAAGCACAAGCACTTTACAAAATACCTTTTCAACACAAACGTTTGTACAGAGTAGTTTCATATACACGACATACAGTTCTACTACATTTGTAACACAAACATCTTATATAAATTATTTTGATATTCACCAATGACATATAATTATTTACAAAATTCTAGCTAGCTGTGCTGGCAGTAGCTCCTTTCATCACAAAGGCAACCAGTCTGCAGACCATTTTAAGCCTACCCAAACAACCCTATTCACAATTTTCCTCTAGCCTCAAGGAAGGCAAGACAAGATAGGCTGGGAGAGAATTTGAGGCTGCACATCCAATTATCTGCTTGACATGTAGTGGATGTTTGTTCCAAATATGAATGATACAGTGGGATATGAATCTCCTTAGCCCTTCTAAGACACATTATGAGTGCTCTTTCTCTCTCTCTCTCTCTCTCTCTCTCTCTTTCAAATTATGTATATAACAGTCATTCAATAGAAATTTGGGCTACAGGGAATATGGCATTCTTGAAAGCATATCTGTTTTCTCTAACAGTTTACTTGAAAATGTGAATACGAGTCAGGCTCATTCTATTAGACTTGCTTTTGCCATGAATGTGACTTCTCTGATTAGAAAATTAAGTCTTCAGTAGGCTATGGTGGACTTATTAAATTATCTAACTAGTGCAAATCATGACAGGGTCTCAAAAAAAACAAAACAAAAAAAAAACACTTGCAATGCTACTCTACCTGTTGGTGAGGACTGACTCATGTTCATACATGTTCATTGGTACACAGGTAAGTACTAGGCAATCAGTCTACAGACCATTACAATCCTTGCTAATGAATCATATCGAGCTATTCTCTCTAGTTTCAAGGAGGGCAACACATGAAAGACCAGGATATAATCTGAGGCTGGCCATCCAGTTATCTAGCTTTACCCTGAAGGTGGAACGGTCACTGCTATGCTTGACTTGTGGAAGTTTGTTCCAGAGGAGGGGGATACTTCGGAATATGCATCTATCATGCCATTGTATCTTATTTATCTATCAATCACAATCTAGTTCTCCTAACCAGATATTTAAGGAACCATTTGTTATGAGAAGGAATAGAAGGTCAAGTAGGGTTGAATCATCATGAAAGTCTAGACACAGATACCCAATAAAGGTTCTATAAAAGACTTAGTACAGAAAGTGATGGCTGCCAGTCTGTTTGGATAGCCGAGGGTCTTCGGGCCATCAATCTGATTTTTCTGGAACCTCTGAGGCCCTTCAGTCTGAGTGATATGCTTACACAGATTAATGCCAATAGGGAAATTATCTTCAATAATAAGTTTGATATGACTACAGGGGAATCAAGACTTCTTTGGATCTTGAGGAGATGCCTTTGGAAATTAGATGAGTCAGATACAAGATTTTTAAAACTACTGTGGAAGCATGATGCTCAAAATCAAGCAATTGTCAACAAGAGTGACTTGATCCCTTATGACAGTGTCTGATTGAAGGAGAGTGTCATGCATATGCTATGATGTGGAAATGCTGTGTTTAGAAAAATGAAGTACGCTACATTTTTTCACATTCAGTTTGAGACCACTGTCCTTGTAGCAATTTTTAACATGATGTAATCCATGTTAGGACAGCTGGGAGTCAGAGAATTATCAAATTACAACACACAATTTATAGCCATCTTATCTCTACATATTTATATTTGTTTACTGCGGTAGTGCACTAATCAATATTGACTAATTTCAAGCTCAGGCCAGTTGAAGATAATGATTTGCTAGCATCTGTGACCAAAAGAGTCTGAGAAATAGATATAAACCCGACACTGTGTTTGTGGTACATCACTGGTAACTTTTTTTGCTTTCAGAAGTGGCACCTTCCACTCCAGTCATATGGATTCTGTAAGATAACCAGTTAGCTGTCCTCTCCTCAACATAGCTCTCGACCTTCCATCTCTAAAATGAGGAATACTGGCCCTCATAATGTGGAACAAATGGGCAAAATGTGGAACACATACAAATGGGAGACTAACAACTTCAACTAGGAAGGTCATAGGGTGGTTAAATATGCTGGTTTTACATGTAAAAAAGATCTTTTAATGAATTAATATAATTCATTTCTATTAACCATGGATATCAGTTAAAAAATTCCTAACACTGAATGAGTGACAGAACTTTTCAATGAGGAACTTTTAGGAACATGATTTTTTTAAAATGCCAAATGAGGTACGTTCCTCGTAATGAGGTACAGTTGAGAGGCATGCTCAACAACATTAGGGATACTATTGAGATTTACAGATCTGTCAATACTATCTGCATGGGAATAGTGTCAAAAGCCTTGGTCAGGCCCAGATGTGCTGTATGTAGTACAAAGCAGCAATTCACTGCTTTGACAGCTTTTTGAAAAAAATAATAATAATTAGCCTGAAGAGGCAGGGCCTGTGCCCTTGACAAAGCAAAATTCATGAGTATCCAGATATAAGAGATTTCCAGTGTGTAGACGAATGAGATGTGAGATAATATGTCCCATAGATTTCAATATAAGGCTAGTGAGACTGATAGGTCTATAGTTACCTTGGTTCACTGGCTATATTTGTCAAAGCTCATGGATGAGGTGTTCTTACTTTTTAAGGGGACTGAGATGATGTGCTCAGGGTAATTAAAGGGTGTGACTGGGACTGTGAAATCTGTGGAATAGTTGAAACTATGGGTGGAGTAAATTTTTCAGTATCTTTGACAGCAAGAATATTAGCTATTTTGTTTGAGTCAAAGCGGCATTGTTATTGTGAGTTAGCTCCACATATTTTTTGGTGTTAGTTCTTAATTTCCTGACATAGTTAAAGAGAAATGTGTAGTCATTTTTAGATTCTATAGCTATTTTAAGTTCACATTCGTGTCTGAAATTCCTAGCAGTTCTCTCAAGCTTTATACTAGCCTGTAAAGTATGTTATTAAGTAAGATGGGATGAGATGTCTTGCAAAAATTATGTAATTACTTTTTCTTGTTAATTCACTTATATGGGTATTTTACCACAGGGGGTTGATTTTAAACTTCTCATTATATTTGTTTCAGATACGGACTGCCTTATTAATACAACTATTTAAGTGGGAGTTGAAGTCAGAGGCACAGATAGCAGCTTTAGCAATAGGATCCTTCAGAGGAGAATTGCAACAGAATGATTTTAGACTATCAGATAAATGAGGAAATGTTTCCTTTTGAGATGTCCCTAAAAACAGACACACTTGCAGAGGAAGTATCACCATTAAAAAAAATACTGATTCATAGTCTAATGTAGCAAGGAAAGATGATAAATATGGATGAGTGCAAGAAGTAGATATATTTGAGAAAAGAAACAATAAGGGTATTTGGGAACCTAGTATGATGGTTGACAATCTGTACAAGGGAGTTAACAGTTATAATTATCAGAGAAGTGTGAGGCATGCTAGCTCTGTACAGTTTAGTTCAGCCAGTTTATTGACTGATAGTTTTTTTTTTCAAATAGAGATTTTATTGATTTTCAATATAACATCATCACAAAACACTTGCAGAATATGAGTGTCATTCATTTAGAAGGTAGTAGATGAATACAATCTATATACAAACTATATACACCAGTGCTGCATGTAGATATACATCTGGATTAACATAAATAGAAAACACATAGTTGAAATTCCTCAGCGGATAAGTGTTAGGTCTAAAAAAGATTTCAGCTAAAGTGCTAAGATAGTCGCCATGCTTAAACATGAACAAATGGTATTCTATACATAGCTATGAAGTAGAAATGAATATTGCTTAGAGGGATTTGACATCTGGGATTTCAAATTTGGTGCTATGTTGAATTAGTCAAGAAGTAGTCATATCCTTGACAAATACTGATGAGTTGCCAGTAGGCATGAAGAAATGGTCAACATTAAACCCTGGAATGACACTGGGTGAGCATATTGGTATATTAATCTTTTTAGCTGCAACCTGGGTCACTAGCACAATGTTATTTAAGAAAACAGCATGCAAAAATAGTGTGAATTGCATATGGCATGAAGTAAAGTCTGCAGTAAAGATACTGTAATAATCAGAACATACAATAATAAATGTTAAGGTTACATAGTTTGCAAAAGTACCATAGCAAAGTTTCCAAGGTGTATACAACTTTAGATGCCAGTTCCATAAGCATGAGTACTCCATTCCTGACCTGTTTGCATATCTTCTTCTTTCTGTCAGTTTGACTGCAGTCACCTTACTCATCTTTAACCCAGTTCTCTAGCTCAGCATAATTTACTTCCCTAAAATGCAGCACAGTTGTCTTTGTTGTTGCATTCTTGACATTCTTTCCACTTTTAAACCATGTAGTGGCATGGGGCTTTTCATTTAATGGTGTCTTCACTTGACATATCTCTTCCTATTTTTTTGTAGTCAAGATAAATCTGGAACTCAATCCTTTCTGTGCAGTCGCAAACCACCTGGCTAAATCTCTAATGTTCTATATCCTCAATCATCTCCCAGTCCCTCTCTACCTTGAACCCTCGAATCTTGCATGCTGATATTATATTCAGCTTCCTATCAGTTTGTAGCTCTTCATCTTACTCCGCTCCTTTATTCTCTTTCCTTATGTTCCATCCTCCTCCTCTCATGATGTGATTGGGAGCTATTACAATTTGCTGATCTACCAACACTTTGCGTTAACTATAGTGATGCATACTCTAGGTGTGTTCTATGTCTGGTTTTCCAATTGCTTCCTGGGAGGTAGAGTTCCATATCCTATCTGACCTCATATTTGATGCTCTCACTTATATAGTCACCACCTCCTTTCATCTGTCCAAAAACTGTCATTCCCAAACAACCTGAGTTCTGATATTTCCATGTTCTCCTTGCTTTTACTGGTCCTTAACTCTGTTATATTACATATGCACTCCCTTCCTTCCTCCTGCTCAGAGCTTTCCTGTCTTCTTAACCAGACTTCTTACATTGAATTGCCAGGCTACCAAGCCATGCTATGGGCATCCTTGTTTCCTCATTTGATATGATTGTGCATTTGTTTCTCATTTTGCCTAATGTTTGAATATATTCCTCCCCTTCTGCTTCTGTAGTATATCTTCCACCTGCCATACTAGTTTAAAATGCATTTATTGAGATGTTTTTCAGCATGAGCTTTGAATGCTTTGAACAACATGTGACCAGATAAGATGGAAGCAGTCACTGGCAAAAGTCTTGTTCTTTTTTATATGCTAGTCATATTCCTACCAGTCAAACAACTGTCATACTTGATCAGTGTCTAGATAGTTATTATACACCTTAATTTTCTTATTGTCAACCACACTGGTTACTAGAATAAGTAACAATTCTGAGAATGGTATGTCTGACATATTACATTAGCCCCACTGTAAAACTTCCCTGTTGCAAATTGATATCACCTCAGCAATCACCTCAGAATGGTCACTGTTATGTCCATCCCCTCCCTTCAGTGACAACCTTGGTCCTGAGTCCCATCCTTTACTAAGTCTCCAAAACATGTCTGACTGTAAAGTGGTCTACCTTTTCTCTACCACAAGACATTTAATCCATTTCATGGCTGAGTCTCCAATCAACAAAATCTTTCTTTAAGATACACTGACTACCATATTCTTCATTTTCTCCTACATCACATATATAGCTGCAAGCTATCAGAAGGTTATATAATTCTCTGTCCTCCTCACACTCTGTACTGCCACTGAGACCTTTCCAACCTCTACTATACTCATTCTACAAGCTCTACCCTCTGTTGCATCCTGCTCATCATCTCCTCCTGCTCCTCCTGCTATCTGTCAGTGCCACTTGTTTTGGTTCGTCTCCCTTAGTTTTCTTCTCCTTGTTATTTCTTGCTTCCTTAACTCGTTGACTTTCTTCCTTCTAGTTATTCTACACCCAGTTAATGTTTTGTCTGGAGAGATGCACAACTATACAAAATTTAGTGATAGCTGTTTAAACAACACACAGCTTCTGTGGGATCTAAAAAATTTGCAAACTGGCTACGAGTAAAATGTATCTGAATAAACTGACGAACCAAAAGAGGCAACAAAGACAGGTATATGCAGATACATTTGCAGGAGAATGCAACCTAAGCTGTAAAAGAAATGAACAATGTATGCATTCAATGAACTAGTTGGGTAAAAAATCTTTAGCGAAATTAAGACTAAGCAAGGAAGAAGAGACGTGCTGTTAAATGGATAATAAGGGATAAAATATCATAACAAAAACATTTTCTGAATTCTTAGAAAAAAATGGAAGGAGAACCACTGACATGACAACATCATTAGAGAAAGGAATTCTGAGCTCCAAAACATTTATGAAAAAGATGTTGCTAAAAGAACCCTAGTCCCAGAAAAGCAGAGAAAAATGTATGTCCAGCTTGACATAAGTGAAGGCAGTGATGACAGAGGCAGAGTAGAGATTCACTTTTACTTCAGTAAGGTACTATGATCATTATCAAATATTCTTGACAAATGTGAAGTTGTGAAGCACATGATTTGACATTTAGTCCTGGTTATCTTCTTCCCTTAACCCATGTTTCTCAAATAGTTGTCAAAATTTACATTCATTCATGTTTATCCCAGAACAGTTTATAATTCATTTTCTGCATTATGCATTGCATTTTCATCCCTTTCAGTTAAACATGCATTGCATGTGTATGTATTGAGAGAAAATGCCACTCCCTTAGTCATAAAATAGTGTATGTCTTTCATTATTTAAAGAAACAAGTCATCTCCGTGGTATCCCTTAAGTCTCAAACAACCCACTATACAGGTATAGTGGGTCCAAAACAGTGTAAAAAACCTTTTATGTGCAGAAGTTTTTCAGTTCCTGCATGTTTAGTTAATCACTATATATTAAAAAGCAGAAAAAAAATCAGAAAATGGTAGTAGAAGTAGCAAACTTATAAAACGTCTCAAATAAAAAAAAAACTTATTTTGAAAAAATATTATACATAATTATTAACTTTATTAGGCATTCAGAAGTAATCCAAGCAGGGCAGACAGTCAGTTTCCACATGTGATCCAAACAAAACAAAAACTGAGCAGAATGATAGTTTCATCCCAAGCTTTCTGAATAACATGTGCTTCGTCCATACCATAACAGCTTGTCCCACAGGGCTGCATGTTCAGCTCATAACCTGATAAATCTTAGAATTCAGAGCAAAACCCCAGCAGGTGTAGAATAGTCATCTGGCCAAGAAAGCTCACTGCAAGTACCAAAGTGAGATGATGTGACTATATATTTTATTAGTAGTGGTAATTGTATAGTTCTACTCTGATGCAATTTGTTTATCATATTCTCTCTCTAATGTTCTTTTTATCCCCTGTATTACTCAGATTCTTGTGAACTAAAGATGCCATTTTTGTAGCTTTTCCTACCAGGTCTCAGATGAAAAGGGCTCCATCTGACTATCCTAATTAACATACATATATGCACATACATAAGAGTGCTTTTGTCTCCGCAAACAAAATGAGACTTCTTCAGTTACAGAATGAATAATCCAAACCATACATTAAAACCATCCAAGTCACATCACAAACAAGGGCCAGTGGCATTTAAACATCGATTATCCTGAACTAACATATATTTACCTTAGATGTTTAAATTTTAATAAACATTTGATATTAGCACTACTATTAATGTTAGGGGGTATACAATGATTTATTTATTATTGCTTTTGTTTATTGAGAAAGTCCAAGGAAACACAGTACCACTTTTTAGTCTAATGTACAAACAACAGCAGTAGACAGAGTAATACTAACATTTGAAAGATAATAATGTACAAGTCTTTTCAACATTTTTCAAAAGAGGTAGGATTGCATTTAAAAATAGATAAAGTATACAGGCAGCCATACTGTTTGTTTTCAATACAAGCAATATGTTTTACGAGAGGTATAGTTGTAAGAGAGCTAGAGTTGAGAAATATAAAACAAAGGTAGTTGTGGTGGAAGAACTATAACAAAAGGGGGAAGTGAATGAATTTTAGTACAGGTAGGAGGATATGGAGGGACATGAGCAGGGATAAGGCTGAAGTGGAGTGATGTGCTAATCTGATGCAGCACATTTGCAGTTCCAGGAGTTGAGTAAGTGAGACTTTAGTTTGAATGAGTTTAATGAGCAGTCCTGTCTTACTGTTGAGTTACAGGTTTCTGACCCTTTACAGGAGAATAGGGAATGATCTGCAAAGTTACTAACTTCTGATATTTGTAGAAGGTCTGGAATGTGACTTCATAAATGGCACAAAGAAACTCTATCAGCTTGCAAGGCAAAGGCAGAAAGATAAATAAGATAGTCAGACAACCTTTGTAAGGGATGCCAGCAACAGCCTGCTCACCAGTCCACAGAAAAATCCAAGGCAAATGGAAGAAGTACCTTATGCATCTTGCAAATGAAGGAAACCCACCGAAGCTATGCTACCCAAGATACAGCTTATGATGAAAGAAGAGGAGGAGCCCACCCTAGAAGAATCAAGAATAGCACTAAGGAAAATAAAGTCTTGGAAAGTATTAGGTTCAGATAAGGTCACAGAAAATTATGATCGAGATGTTGGGCAAGGTAGGGGGAAATGGCTCCTGAGGGGACTCATAGCAATATGGAGAGGAAGGCATATTCCAAAATGTCTGGAGAATGTGCTTACTAGTACCAGTCTCTAAGAACTAAGGGTACAGCCACAACTGTGAGAAGCACAGAGGTATCACACTCTGTGATAAATGAATACAAAGAGTAGTAGAACATTATATGGGAGACAAGCAGTTTACATTTAGATCAGGATGCAGTACAACTGACCCAATGTTTGCAGTGAGATAGACAGTTGAGAAGAAGCGAGAGATGAGGAAAGAGTCCAACTGGGCATTCCTAGACACGGAGAAAGCATATGCCAAGGTCCCAAGAAAGCTGATTTGAGCAGTCCTGCAGTGGTTTGAAGACCCAGAAACACTGGTAGAATTAATAAAGGGTATGTACATGGACCCACTGAATCATATATGAACAGTGTTTGGTCTCACAGAGGGGTTCCCATTGGGAGTGGGTATACATTAGGGTTCAGCTCTGAGTCCACTGCTGTTCATACTGGTGATTGAGTACATCAACAAACTGGTTGGATGGGACAGATCAACAAAGTTGCTATATGCAGGCAATATGACATTACAAGTAGACTCTGAGCAAGAACTTCAGCAAAGGGTATTGGAATGGAATACAAAACTAAAGGCATATGGGATGAAAGTGAGTACAGATAAACAGTTGTAATGGCAGCAAATGGAGTAAATAATAAGAATCTGAAAACTAAGATGGAAGGGAAAATAGTGGAACAGGTTAATGGCTTCAAGTATCTGGAAAGGGTGGTTCAGGAGAAGGGAAGTCTAGGAATGAAGAGGTTAAAGCTAGAATTAGAGGGGCTGCTGCCAATTGGCACAGAGTGTCAGGTGTAGTATATGATGGAAGAATGCCAAAGAAGCTGAAAAGTAAGCTGTACAAAACAGTGGTGCAACCAGTACTACCATATGGTACAGAAACAAAGGTGGTAAAGGCAGAGCAGTTAAGGAAGCTAGAGGTGATGTAAACAAAGTGCCTTAGACAGGTGGTAGAATGCACACTGCGGGACAGATGAAGAAATGAGGACATCAAAGTAAAAACCAAAGTAGCTCTAATTGCAGTGGAAGTCAAAGTGAACAGATTACTGTGGTTTGGGAAAATGTGTAGAAAAGCAGAAAACAAACTGGTGAACAACATTTCAGGCAGACAGGGAGAAGGCAGGAGGAAATGATGACATCCAGCAAAGAGTTGGAGGGATTGTATGTGAGAGACGCCATGCACTGGTCAGGCATGACTGCTAAGAAGGTAGGAGAGTGGCACTGAATTTAAAGAAATGGCAACAGTTAACATGACACCCTAACCCCCATGTAGAAAATGGGGAAAAGGGAAGTGATGATGATGATGATGATGATGATGATGATGATGATGATGATGCTGATGATGATCTGTCAAAGGTCATGATCAGAAGAGTGTATGCTTTTGGGTGGGTTGTATAGTTGTACAAGGTTGGATAGAAATGGACCTTCATTTGGTTTGTTTATTAGATTGTGGATAATATGGAGTTGGGAGTGTGTGAGTTGGTGAGGTAGTTCAAGCCACTGGAGATGCTCAGGGGATGAGAGTAGGTTGTAAGAGGGTATTGAAAATATAACATCTTGCAATGTTTTGCCCTATAGAGAGTCCTTATTTTTGGAGTGATTTTTTTCCACTGGATATTGAATGTGGAAGTCAAACTTTAGGTCTTCATCTATATAAACTCCTAGTAGTTTGGTTTATGTGACAGATTTTACTTTGGTAATGTTGGAAGAGGTAAGAGTGAAAGATGTGTTCTTCATTTTGAAGAGTTTGGGAGTGATAAATAACTAGTTTTGTTCTGTTATACGAATAGCTGTTAGCCAGTCAGTCTGTTTTCTATAGAAGTGAAAGGTTCCTGGGTTGGTATGTGAAGGAAATCAAGGTTATTTGCTGATTACTGGCCTGATCAAGGTCATTAACAAAGGTTCTGAACAAGATAGGTCCCAGTATTGATCCTTGTGGAACCTCAGCTGCAGCAGAGAGAAAGAATGGAATGACAGTGAGACATTTTACTGCTTGTACTCTGTTAGAGAGGTCATTAGAAAACCAGGATACACTTCCAAAACAAAACGAAACTATGGAGGTTGTAAAATAAACAAATTAATAACCAGAAATGACCAAACAAAACAAACAGAATTTATTATCTGTAAGACCATTAAACAATTGATAAACATTTACTAATCACTTTCATCTAAATAAGACCTCTTCAGACTGAATGCATCACAACCTCTCACCATTTTATACATTTACTAATCAGGCATTCACACAATTAAAGATTTAAATGTAGGTGAAGGCTGTGTTAAATGGCCAGGATTTAGAAGCTGATTTATGAAAAATCAGAATAATTTGGGGTGCTGTTAAATTTTATTTTGGAGGTTAGTGTAATGTCTTTTTGTCTAATTTATACGGTAATGGAAGTGTATTTGCCAACACAACTCTTTCTTAAACTCTCAGTATCAAGCACCTCCCATAGAATTTTGTGATACAAGATCTAAAGAGGTTTACTTTATGTGCTCGAAGTCCGAGAATATCGAATACGATATTCTCAACATGAGTACACCGAAAGCGCAAAACGTTGAAAATGTAAACGGAAATCTCCATAGGTGGAGATTTCCATTTACTTCAATGTAGTGCGATCTCAGAGTTAGTATATTTAAGTAGTGGGGGGTGTGGGGGGTGCAGGGGTGCTTGCCCCCTGCCTACACTAGTTTAATTTTTTTTTTGTGTGTAATTTTTTATTTTTTTTGGACTTCGATTGTTTAATAGTTCGATGTATATGGTTCGATCCATATGCATTAGAGCTATTAAACTTTCGAGGTCCTAAAGTAGACCTGATCTAAAGATCTACAACTCAAAAAGGTTGTGTTTCAGAAGTAGACAACCCTCAAGCCTCACAGGGAGATGTCCCAGATGTTTAACCATACTGGATATAGACAGGCTGCATCATCATCATCATCATCATACTCATCAATCTCCTTTTCCAAAACTACATGGGGTTGTTTGCCATATTAACTGCTGCCACCTTTTTCATTCACAACTACTCTCCTACCTTCTTCAAAAGACGTATAATTCTTGTAGTTCTTCTCTCAGGCATTCCATCCCTTGGCTGGATGTCATCATCTCATTTTGTTTTTTCCTGTCTCTCCCAAATCTGCTTTGCAAAAATGCCTTTTGCTAATCTGCATGTGACCAAACCACTGTAATCTGTTCTCCTTGACATTCTTTGCAATTGAAGCAACGTTAACTTCAACTCTGGTATCCTTATTTCTTCATCTTTCTCACAGTATGCATCCTACTACTATCTCAGACAATTCATGTCCATCAACTCAATCATCACTCTACAAATTTCCATACCATTCAGAAGCATTGTTCCCACTGCTTTGTGCACTTGGGTTTTTGGCCTGTTTAACATTCTTTTGACACATAGCCCACAATGCTTTGTGCCAGTTGGCTGTAGCTCCTTTGGCTCTAACTTTGTTTTACCTTCTTATTCAGATGTCCCTTCTTCCAAACCCTACTTCCCAGATACCTGAAGCTATCTTTTTGATTATTTTTTTCTGTCTCAGTTTTCACCTTCTTCTAATTTCCCCCATTTTTTTGCTATGAAAACTGTCTTATCTGTACTCAGTTTCATCCCATTTTGCATTTCAATCCACAATTATTTGCTGAAATTGCTGTTCAGAGCCTGCTTGTAGTACCACATTGACTTCTTATAACAGGAACAGGAACAGGCTCAGAGCTAAACCCTGATGCACAACACCCACCCCCAGAGAAGCTCTCTGTAAGTGAAAACCCTATTAGCACTTGTGTTAAGTGCTACAATTCTTACCAGTGTTTCCAGGACTTCAAACCATTACAGCACTACCAAAGTCTGCTTCCTTGGGATCTTGTCATATGCTTTATTCAGGTTAAAGAATGCTCGTTTAACCACTTTCCTCATCTCCGACTTCTTCCTCACTAACTGTCTTACTGCAAACATTAGTCCAGTTGTGCTGCTCCTGATCCAAACCCATACTGCTCACCTTCCATTTTACTTTCTTCTCTTCTGTGTGATTATTTAAATCATCCATCTTCAGCACTGTCTTGTAGTGTGAGATGCGTTTGATGTCTCTGTACTTCCCATGTTTCTGAATATCCCTTATATTTCAGTACACTGGCACATAGGGAATATATGTTTCTTTCCATACCATGATGAGTACACTCAGGAACCATTTCTCCTCTAACTCACCCAGTAGCTTCATCTGATTTGCTGTGACTTCATCTACATGCCACTTTCCCTGACTTCAATTTTCACAATGCATTTCATGTTTCTTGTAGGATATGTTCTCCCCTTCTTTTTCTCCATAGGCTGTGCATGTAACAGTACAACAGATTGTTGCTGAAGCCACTTGTGAGTATGTCTGCCAACTACTGTCTTTACTTTTTGAATCAGCAAATGTTTAATAATATAACAGTACGCGAACATGGACTCTAAAAAATAAAACTTAAAATATTTGACAACAGCATAAAAATTGTATTTCCACCACAACTGATAGATCAACATAATCTACTCATGAAACAATGCTGTGCAGTGAAAAAGCAGACATTTTTGATATAAATATTAAGGTTACAATACTGTCCTGTACTGCAAAATGAGAAGCAGAGGGATCATTTAAGCCCGATAACCAAAAAATGTATTTGTCCAAAGAAGGTAGGCTACTCCTCACTGCATAACAAGGTGGTTACATTAGAAACTGTCTGCATGTCTTCTAAATGTTATTACAAGATCATACCATATGTAAATAGTTTGCATCCTTAGTTCCATGTGTTTTACATTTAGTAGCAATTTCCTTCTTATTTATTGAGCATTGGGTAAACTGCCAGATTAATAGTGGAGGCAAGAGCTGGGCCAGAATAAAACTGTGTTGTATAAGTGAGTGCCTTGAGCAATTCCAGATCTGTTACATACACAGTCAGCTTTTCATTACACTTATTCTAGATGTGATGTTTAGAAGGTTGATGTTTCTGAAAGAAAAAATACCTTAAAATCTCATGTTAGGACACCCTTGTGAGCTTTTATTTCTGTAATAAAATTGTTTATAACTAGGCTGAGCCTGTAATTGTTCATTAATTGATCAGTGTTCTATCTTGATAAATAAATGTAAATAAATAAATAGACACTGGGTAGGATTCAGTAAAGCTAACGCAATGATTTTTTTCCATGCCCCCATCGTAGCACGATGTGAACATGGGCGCGGCCAGTTTTAGATTCAGTAAACGCTGTGTGGGGGCATGCAATCACATGCACCCACTCACAAAACTGGGAACTTTCCTGGAATGCAAATTTCAGCATAAGTAGCTGAAATGTATGCTAATGAAGCTAATCTACATAAATGGGTGATCCACCAAAGTGTACTGAAGCTGTGTAGACTCTGTGTACGTGTTGGAATTGAATGTGGAAAATTTCCACGCACAGGAGGATAACACAGAAAGAAGGGGAAGTAAAAGTCATGATATCTGTAAATAAATTACCCTAACAGTTGACACCACACATATTATGTCCTAAGTAAACACTGTGGATGCTGGAATTAAGTGTAAAATTTAAAATATTCGTGTTAATTTCCAAAACATAAATGCACCTTTGGTCCCCCACCCCCAAGTGTAGAATAAATATCTATGCAATGCAGGCTTCGGAAATGTGAAAAGACATGGAAAAGGCTACTGTAGTGTAATGTAATGTTTATATAATATGTACAAGATATCTTGGCAATGTAATACCTTGCCTTGTGTTCTCAAAACTTGGTCTACTGTGCAGTTGTCCTGCATTCATGGCTACTAACCATCATCATCCTGCAAATGAGGGCAAAAAGCAATGTATTTGTTGAATTACGAAAAAACAATGTCCGTGTAGGGATGCTCACTTCGTGTAGGCTCCTACATGGTGTTTGGTGTGACAATGTATGTGTTAACATCGGGGGGGGGTGTCTCTGGTTCCCTTTCTTAAGACTGTACGACCAATACTGAGCAATTCTCCCTATATTCTGCTCTTGTGCAATATGTATTAGGATCATTCATAAATAATATTGTATGTGTAATTGTTTAATGCTACATTTTTTTAAATATGCAAACTTTGTGCTATGCAGTGCTTACAGCAAATGGTTTTGGCTATGCACACCATCCATATGTCAGACCATCCAAGTAATAGACATAACCCAGACACCCAAAATGGATACTGAACACATTCAATTTAGGACAGCAGAAATGATCCAGACAACCTAAAATAGAAATCAGATACATTCAATTAGGTGTGCTGGGCATCATGCAAACCCCTTAAGTAAAGCTGCACTATGCCATGGCCATCCATACAGCACACATGAGCCAGACAGCCTCAAATAGAAACTGGATGCATTCAATTTGGAGTGCTGGGCATCACACAAACCTGGTAAGCAAAGCTGCACTAAGGTAATATGACCATGTTAACAATGAATAGTGATATAGGAGATCTCATGTAAATAATTGCATGGTGACAGCTGTTAACTGTAGGACTACTGTGCAGATGGTTCTGGGTTCTAGTACAGGCTATGAAAACTTTTCTTATACTGTTGTCTCATTGTAGCATATACTTGAGGCAAGAGGTGTAAGTATAACACTGGTGCACACATGGTCATAGGTTTGAATACTATGTATTACATACACATTTTACTCCTCTTACTGATTAAATTCTATTTACTACTGAGAACTCATTTTTTAAATCATGGTACTTAGAACCAAAACAGGTGAATTGCATGTTAATTAGCCAAGCCCATTTATTTGTTTATTTATTTATTTATTTATTTTATTTTACATTTGTTGACCGGGTTTGTCTGGCTGAGCTTAGTAGCCCTTTTTCAGCAAGGACCCAGGGAGAAAAGCTCCAACTAAGTATACAAGAAAAATTAAACTAGTCAATTTACAAAATAAGTGGAGGTATCAAAAAGAAAAATAAACAATTGAAATTTATAGTGTCAAATTGCATACAGTATTTATTGAACAGCATAATGACAAACAGTAGACTAAGTCATCTAATAAGTCTGAACAGTGTTTTTTTTTTTTAAGGGACATCTGGTAGAATTAATCGTTAAACTTTGCCTAAGGAGGATGAATACAGTGACATGTCCATTGACTTTGTAGGTATTCTCTGGTAGCAGCTTTAAATATTTTCAGCTGCTTATATGACCTAATTTCAAGTGGGAGGCAGTTCCATGCTTTGGTGGGGTTATAGCTGTAGAGGTGACATCCAAATTTGGTTTTTGGTTTATGAGTTTATAGGAGGTCTTGGGTGGAGCTCCAGAAAGGTCTAGCAGGAGAATAATGGGAGATTAGAGTTGAGAGAGTGGGGCAGTAGGAAGGTTGGTAGAGGATGCTATGGATATTCTGGAGCTGGGAGAGAAGGAGCAGATGTGGTAGTTCAAGCCAGTTTAGTTGTTTCAGAGAGAGCCAGTGGTGGGACTTATAGGTTTGTTTGGCTGCAAATCTAGCTATCTTGTTGTAGGTAGATTCAAGTTTGGTAAGGAGAGTTGAGTTAAGATTAGTAAAAATCTTAGCCCTATAAAGTAGAGTAGGTAACAGGTAGGCATGGGAAAGAGTTATCTTAGCTTCCCTGGAGAGAACATTTTTTTGTTGCGGTATAGGAGACCTAGTTTCTGATGAGTTTTCCAGATACAGCTGTTGACATGTAAGTCGAATTTGAGCTGATCATCAATAATAACTCCTAGTAGCTTTTTGTTGGATTCAACCTCGATTAAGGTGTTATTTAGAGACCATATTGAGAAGGAGGATTTGATATGGTTGAGGTTTTTTGGTAGAAAAAGGAGTGCCTTGGTTTTCTTGGGGTTGTACTGCAAACATGTATAAATTATGCATTCTGGATTTCCCTTGATACTTCAAGACCATTGGAGTAGAGACTTGGAAATTTTAGCTGAGATAATGCTAGGGGCTGCTGCAGCTATTCTACATCTGCATGTGCTAGAGGCTGAAGTCAAGGCTGCTGGTGCTGTTGACATTATGCCTAGGCCAAGAAGGAGAAGAGTGCTCAGGCCTAGGGTAACCTTCCAGGTGCTACATGAGCTGGAGATTGTAGAACACTACATGGTGGGCAGGGACATATTACAATAACTCTGTAATCTCTGCTACCCTAAGCTCAGAGCCGTAGCCAACTGAGGGGAGCCCATCCCAGTGGAAACAAAGGTCTGTATAGATATTAGCTACAGGCACTTTTCAAAGACTAATTGGGAACATAATGGGGGTGTCACAGGCATCCACATCCAGGATACTCCACCACTTTCTGGATGCTATGCTCATACATGTCAGTGTGCACATATCAATCCCCTTAGCCCTAAGGAGAGGGCCAGCAATATGCAATGGTTCTACCATGTAGAGCACTACCCTGAAGTACTGGGTGCCATAGATTGCAGTATGTACACATTAAGGCACCACCTGGTGAACAGGATAGAATCTGCATTAATGGCAAGGGATACTACTCCATCAACTGCCAGGTCATATGCAATGTCCAGGGGTTTATCTTGAAAATATGTACTGCCAATCTTGGCAGTTACCACGATTCCCATATATGGCACACATCACAGCTGTAACAGATGTTTGCTAGGGGGAACATCTCACAGGCCCATTTACTCAGGAATGCTGGCTATGCCCTGGAAAGGTGGATGATTACACCCATCAGAAATGCACACACACACACACACACACACACACACACACACACACACACACACACACACACACACACACACAGACACACACACACACACACACACACACACACACACACACACACACACACACACACACACACACACACACAAAGATGCCATAATGAGGCACATGCACAAACTAGGAACATCATAGAGCATGTGTTTGGGCTTCTGAAGCCATGGTTCTGGTGCCCAGATATATCCTGTGGAGCCTTGCAGTAAACTCCAGGCATACATACACAGATATTCTGCAGCAAGATCAGCACAGGGAAGGGACACACATTCCCCTGCCTAGGTCACCACAGCAATAGTCACAGAAGGACGTGGAGGAGGAAACCCCAACTGATGTCCCTGCAGGTAGACATAGGCATGCTTAGTATGCCCTTGCTTTGGCTAAGAGACAACGCATAGCATATTCACTGACCACTTAGGGACCTATGGACATGCATATATTAAAAATGATGCCAGTGAACTCATATAGCCTGTACCTATCTATATATTAGCAGTGTACTGCTTGCATCAGACAGAGTCAACCCTGAACTGAAATTGTGTCAACTGCTGCATTTGCAAGGTAGGTCCTTAACCTACAGTGTATTCTTTAGAGTATTATTACATGTCCTGTGTATCTATGAACTTTGTGTATAATGCAAGTAAATAGTGATGTATTTGTACAGTAATTAATTTAACATGTGACTACCAAACACAATTGTAATATTAGGTGTCAATTTGTAATTAGTAGGCCTCATGCATGAAACATTCTTACAGTCCTACTGCAGAGATCATTGGTATATCTTTCAAGAGAAAAGTTAAAAAGTGAGGCTACATATTACAGTGTCAGACTTCAGACTTGTCTGTATCCTAACAGTAAATGTGTTTTTATCTCCCAGTCCTTAGGACAGGGGTGTCCCCCTGTAACTGCCATAACATTAAGTCATGTATGTTACCAACAAACCCACAGTAGATGAGTGTGTCACAGTTATTTTGCATCACAGCTGAGGGACAATAAAACAGATTTGGTTATACATTGTGAGTGTTAGGTAAGTGATTAATAGCAGTGTACATTTCTAGTCAGGTGGTTCTGTGATGAATGACCCCAGTTCTGGCAAGCTGCCTTTGTGGCTAAAAGGGTTAAGGCAGACATCCTGGCTGTTGGTAGTTCTAATCTTGATATAAGTAGACGTTTCGTGGTGAATTTGCAATGGTTTGTGTTTAACAGATTGTAAGTCTATGTCGCATATTACTACCAACTTTGTCTTGTTTAAATTCCACATTTTTGCATTGTGTTGCATGTATAAAACATTTTTGATAATGCTTAGCTGTTTTGCATGATGCATAGCAGTACAGAAACAGTGAAACAGGAAATAGGATTTATGTCAGACTGGCAACACAGACACCAGATGCATTCAATTATTGCCGTTAGGAGTGGGCTGTAGTAGTATGTATATCTCACATAGTAGTAAATCTCATATGTGAGCAATGCACCTCACATCTGCGCACTGCTTACCTACATGCAAATAGGTAAAAAGGCAAACTGCGCATGCGTGTACACTTACTTAACCATAGCAAAAATCTGAGGCCTCTCATGCTATTGCTATATCTATCATCATATTAAAGGTACACATACTAAATCTAGAGTACTTGATAATAGTTTTCACTTACTCACAAACACTGGCTAATGTACAATGTATGTACTGTACCTGTGTACTATGTGTTTATTCTACCTATGTTCCAAATTTCAGCTGTACACCACAAATCTATTAATTACCTTTATTTTAAAATTAATATTTTCTTGTTTGTTCTCTCTACTGTAACTGCTGATGTGGTGCATACTACAGTAAAAACATGTCTGTTGTAATTTGTCTAAATATCTGAATGTATCCGTAATTTTTCTATGTGGAGTTTTTCTCACCAGACCTCTGCTGAAAAGGGGCCTTTTCAGCTCAGTCAGACACCTCCAGTTAACAAATGTAAAATAAAATAAATCTCTCTCTCTCTATATATATATATATATATATATATATATATATATATATATAGATATATCTACATATATATATATATATATATATATATATATATATATATATATATATATATATATATATATAATGTATACCTACCTAACCCACAAACCTAAGGTCTCGACTAATTCTAATGCTAGTTCATTCTAAGTATTGTACTTCTTTTAAACAATTGTATAACATCTATGTCTGATTTCTCTTTTAATGTAATAACTATAACTCTATCCTTGAATGTTATGTTTAACTACCTCTGATATTGTGGAGCTTTTCTCCCCGGGCCTCTACTGAAAATGGACATGTATCCAGCTAGACTAGCCCGGTCAACAAATGTAAAATAAATAAATAAATAAATAAATAAATAAAATAAAATATATTGGCGTCACCATAGATGACAAACTCAAATTCGATAGCCATATAAATCAGTCCATTAAAAAAAACACCAAAAACTCGGCCTACTGTTCTGTAATCATAAATTTCTTTCTCCCTCCTCCAAGTCCACTCAGCCTCATGCCTACTCTTACTCTGTCTCCTTTACGCAGATCCAGTCCTTACCAACCTTCAGTCAACTCTGCTCAGCAAACTAGAGCAAACTTACAACAAAACAGCCAAATCTGCTTCAAATCTCACTTACAATACCCACCAATGCCCTGATCTTAAATCTCTGAAATGGCCTGAATTCCCTAAACAACTGCTCATTATACCATGACCCCCCATTAATATTCCAAAACGTGCACGCTGATTGGCCACCATGCACGTTGTAAATCGACTTATACTAATGGGAAAAGGTCCGGTCGCCCGGACTTTTTCCATTAGTATAAGTCTCTTTTAAAACACTGTCTCGCTATGTTAAACTCACAGGTTTAAAAAAAGCAACGGAGATCTCCGTTGCTTTTTTTAAAGCTGTCTTGCTATGTTAAACTCCTTTAGCATAGCGGCACAGTGTGTAAAAAGCAACGGAGATCTTGCTTTCTCCGTTGCTTTTTTTTTAAACCTGTCTCGCTATGTTAAATGGGTTTAACATAGCGAGACAGCTTTAAAATAAGCAACGGAGATCTCCATTGCTTATTTTAAAGCTGTCTCGCTATGTTAAACCCATTTAACATAGTGAGACAGGTTTAAAAGCAACGGAGAAAGCAAGATCTCTGTTGCTTTACTTGCTATGTTAAATGAATTTAGCATAGCGAGACAGCTTTAAAATAAGCAACGGACATCTCCGTTGCTTATTTTAAAGCTGTCTCACTATGTTAAACCCATTTAACATAGCGAAACAGTAAAAAGCAATGGAGATCTTGCTTTCTCCGTTGCTTTTGGCCACAGCTCTGATGTACTGCGAGGCATGCAGTACATCAGAACTGCCATGATACCAGACAGCTGCAGAAGGGCAGCAAAGAGGTATACAATGCCATTATTTAAGAAAAGTAATTATTTCTTTTCTTAAATATTGTCATAGTATAATAGCAATAACCCACTTCTGGGTGTGGGTAATGGGATTTACCCACGGTTGTCTTTGTTTTGTCGCTCGGGCTTCGCCCTCGGGACCAAACCACGCCAACCGTGGGTAAATCCCGCATTACCCACACCCAGGTGTGGGTTATTGCTATATTACACAACTTCATATAACACACTCTATTATCTATAACCCCACTTCTTGTCCTTCCATCTCCAATATTGTATCACTTTATAACCCCCAACGCCAGCTTCGTACTTCTGACAAACATCTTCCGAACATCTATAAACCTACAAAAAACATTGGGAAGTCACTATACAAATACTCAGTGTCACACAATTGGAACTCGTTCTCTTTTAATATCAGAAATATTACATTTAAGGCCCAATTCAAAAATTAACTTAAACACTATCTACAAAGTACTTGGTCTTGTCCTTGTCTAGCTCCAAACTGATACCCTGATTCCCTCCTCCTCAAACTAATTTTTCACTTATTATTTACTCACTCTCCTCTACCCTCTCTCCACTTAGTTGTGTCATTGCTATTATAAATCAACTCCCACTTCTTGTAAACAATTTCTTCACCCAGATTATCCTTGTTTGTTTACTTTACTGAAATACTTAGAAACTTTTAAAATCACAGTAAACTTAATTTTCTCTCTGTTGTTTAAAAGTTTATGTTTTATGACTTCTGCAATGTAAACGTTTTTCTCAAGTGACTGTAACTGTAATCTGGAGCTTTTCTCCTCGGTTCTCCACTGAAAATGGGCCTTGACTCAGCTGGACCAACTCGGTTAACAAATGACAATAAATAAATAAAATAAAAAATAAATAAATATAGGTATAGCTATATAGACATATGTCCTTAGTGCCCTAAATAGCTGTGAAGCTCTTACAGCAAGAAATCTGGACAAAGACACAAATAATAGGGGGACAAAGGCCCCCCAAAAAGGGACACAGTCAAATATTGTTCTTAAAAAATTAGACAGCTGATCAAATGACAGGTGTTGCATTACCATGAATTTTTTGAAGAATATGATGTGAGAAATTAATATGTCTGTCACTATTTACAGACCTCATCTCTAAATGATTTGTCATTAATTTTCTAGAAAACTTCACATTTGTGTGACACATACCAAATATATAAGTCAAACTTCTGGACATTCTGCAAGCATCTGGACAGCTGAGAGGTATGCTGCCCTATCATTCTCAAAACCCATGTCTCCCCTAACAGTACATATGGAAATATTGCAATATGAGGGCGCACTATAAATATTTGTACATATATTGATAAGCCATCCATGTGTATCCCCACCAGCATTAACACCAACAGTCACAACAGCACTGGGTCACCCTGATTTTTCAACACATATATTAACAAATGTACAAGTTGTAATATATAAGTTATGTGCTCCCTCATGGACAGGGCCAATTGTTGGTGCTCACAGCCTTCCTCATCCAAATGCAAACAGAAAAATATAACCAAAAAGGGTATTGTAGTTACACATCTAGGCTAATAAACTGCATTTGTCTGCTAGGCTAATAGCCTCAAATGACACTATGAAGAAATGCGACTATGCAGGCCTCCCAAGCTGTTGTTCAATATATGTACTGGTACATCGTCTAGTATAATTTCATCTGCAGTCATACTTAAATAAGGTTTGTACTGTGGTGCACATGTTAAGTACTGTGAGCTGCAGTTAAAAATGACAAATGTCTTGAAATTGTAGGACATAATTATTTCCTATATTTTATGTAATAGTTGCATAAAGCAGCTATTCTGAATCTAAAATACCTAAATGTTATAAGAAACAGAATAAGCAACTAAAATGCTACAAGAATAAGCTTTTATTTAAACAAAAAAGTTAAGTTCTATCCTTTGTACTGACCATGGGTATGTGTCGGCCTGTAAAATCTGATGTCTGTACTGAAAATGTTCCACTTTGGCCATTTGAAAAGATGGCAACCCTAGACAGGTGTGTGTGTGTGTGTGTGTGTGTGTGTGTGTGTGTGTGTGTGTGTGTGTGTGTGTGTGTGTGTGTGTGTGTGTGTGTGTGTGTAATCAGAAGTGGAAGTGTGTATCCCAATCTGACTTCACAAATGGCATGGTTTCCCATTGTTTTCCTACTTCCACAAACATTCACACTAAGCAGTCTTACAAACTCTTGTCCCACAAGTGGCTTGCTGATGTAATCTACCATAAGTAGTGCTTAAACTGGACTTTTGCTGTGATGTGTGTGTTTAGTACTATGATCTGTAGTTTGAAAGCTTAAATAAGTGGTTTGTAAGCTTAGATAAGTAGGGGTTCTGCTCTCACTGCAGCCACCTTGGTGCATGTGTGTCTCCATTAGGAATGGTATAAGTGGGTATCCCACAGTGACCTACTAAATGGCATGGTTTTGCAATGTTTTTCTGCTTCTACAAACATCCAGTCTAAGCAGTCCTACAAGCTGTTGTTCACCACTTGGCTTGCTGATGTAATCTACAATAAGATCACCTGAAGCCCTGGTTAAAGAAGACATCTGTTGTAGTGTGTGTGTTAAGTACTGTGATGTAATCTGTAAGCTTAGATAGGTAGGGTTCTATTGTCACTGCAGTTAACTATGTGTTTGGACAATTGGTGGATGTTATACAGAGCATTTTACAGTAGCCTGTGGGACACTATCCACTTGTCTCCAAAATACATTGCTGATGTCAAAAGTCATATCACATGACTGTATGTGTATACATTGTGACAGGCCATGTTCACACACTGTCCTGACACACAGTTAGATGTCACTTAATCCTATATAGGACAGACAACAGTGAAATTTTGATTATTGTATTCACAAACATCATGACATCTATTTGCAATGGTGATGGACAGGCTGACACATTTGATCACATAGGAGTCCATGTGGACTATGATGTTTGTGGATGATATTGTGATCTGCATTGAGATTAGGAAACATATTTATTAGATCCTGGAGAGGTGTAGATATGGTCTCCAGAGGAGAGTAATGAAGGTCAGCAGGACCAAGACAGACTATGTGTATGTAAAGGGGATGGAGGATAGAGGAATGTTTAGGCAGCATGGAGTACAGTTAGTGAAGGCATATGATTTGAAATACTTTGGATTAACATTTTATAGTAATAGTGATCATGGAAGACATGTGAAGGAGAGAGCATGCAGGTGGAGTGGGTGGAGAAGACTGTCAGGATTGATTTTTATCAGATGCATAACAATAAGAGTGAAAAGGGAAGGTCTCCAAGATGGTAGTGAGACCAGCTATGTCATATGTGTTGCAGACAGTATCACTAACAAAAATACCGGAGTCATAACAGGTGTTTGTAGAGTTCCAGATGATATTATTTGCATTGTGTGTGTGCAGGGGATGGACAGGAGTAACTGTCAGCTCATGTGTTACAATTTGGAGACAAAAACAGATTGGTGAGATTGTCTTGGTTTGGACATGTATCAATGAGTGATGCTATGTGTATTGGGAGTAGGATGCAAAGGATGGATGTGTGCCAGGAAGAGGGAAAGAGGAAGGCTTAAAATAAGGTTTATGGATGTGATGACAGAGGATATGCAGGTGGCTGGTGTGACAGAGCAAGACGGGTGGCGATAGAAGATGACCTGCTGTGGCAGTCCCTAATGCTACTATCCAAATTAATAGGGAGAAGATGAAATCTATGTTGGGTGAAACATGATCTGTACACTCAAAGTGGAAGTGTACAGTAAGTTTACCTATTTAAAGGATAGTGTGTCTTGACTCACTTTTTCCTTTAACAGTATGTCTTCATATTACCTGCTCTGGTTTTTATAATAGTTGACTGTATGGTGAAATGTACAGATGCTCCACTCCAGAACTTACACAAGGATAAGTTTAGTGTCAGCTGTTTGGCACACGTAGTTGTCAAAGTACACATGCAATCAAGTATCTCAAGTCCCGCTTTCAGTCCAGCATACTTCATCTTGGTATGAACGAATCATGCCCATGCATTTTGTCTGCCTTAGAAAATTTTTAGTTTGATATAATGGCAATGCTTCTAAACACCATCAGATAAATACCCTAGTCACATCCTATGAACCTTGGTACCTATGCCAACGTATATACAAAAAGGAACATTATACTGTATTACCACTCCGATGAGATTTGTCTTATGTGGTGACATCCAATCCTGAGCTCTGAATCTGATGGGTCAACTTTGGTTGTGCACTCATACGGATGTAGTACACAATCCTTAAAAAGAAAAACATTGAGATATATTAATGGCACACATATAATTGCCTGACTTCATAGCCCATACAAAAGCATCCAGTAAGAAGAATTTTAATGATTATGCAAGCAACTGACTAAATGATTATGTATAGTCTAAGTGACAGATCGAATTATCAGATCAATCAACAGCACAAATGGAGGTAATACCCTCAAATTAATATAGATAATCACCCTGTGCATCAGACACATAGCTTTAGTATCCCTGAATCCAAAAGACAGATGACAGGGATGTGGAACAGTTATCATCACTTGCACAGGTAGTTGTGTGGGGGTGCAGGAGACCTAGGCTGGCACAAAATGTTAGTGAGTGTGTGTGTGTGAGTAAGCAAGGGAAGCAGCCAAGATGGACCATGTAAATGTTGTGTGTGTGTGTCTATAGGTGTACTCAATGTGACATTAGTGTGTGAGTGTCTGCATGAACACAGCCAAGCTCAGTGCTAGCCCTATGTGTCTGAATGTTTGACAGCTGTGAGCTATGCATGGTAGAACTGGGAGTTCATTGTCTCCATCCCCAAACAAGAGAACTGGCACCTCCACACCCAACATCAAATAGTTTGCTACTACCTGAAGTTGACCAATGCCTGCTGGATGTGCTTTCTTCACTGGAACACCCAATGCCACATCCACATGGCCTGCTACATCTGGGTGTGGATAGCACACTCCCTGCTGGAGCAGTGGATATACTATAACTATGGGAGTGTGATCGAGTGTAGCCACATTAGATCTCAGCTGATGTAGTTGCTGACCTACACCCATGAGGCTGCTGTTCCCCTCCTAGCAGGCATTCCATCACAGACAACATGTATTCCATGACAGATAATTTGTGCTCCCTCACAGAAACATCCCGTTCCAATGTGTCATTCAAATGATCCAGGCAATCAACAACAATGTGGAGGCAGTCACTGATGTCAGACTGCACTCCACCTAGAACCCTGAGCATTCTTCTTGAGTTCCTTTCTGAATGTGCCTGTGCCTCCATGATAGCCCTAAACATACATCGGGTGACATGTGATGAGACACCTGCAATAGGTTTGTGAAGGGACACCAGGCCTCCTCTGAGCTCCCCTATCAATCCACCTGTGTGACACCTCTCCAGCAGTTTGGCTATGGCCAGTCTCAACAGTCAGTGAAGCCACAGTAGCTACACTTCTCTGGTCAATGTTCTCACCCTTCAGCTGTCCATTATCTATGGCCTCAGTGGACTGGGTATGCATAGGCATACTGGCTGTGTGCAGTGAGAATAAGGGGGTTTGCTGGATTTCACCCTCTGTGCCAAAATCAGCCTCTGCAACCACTAACTGTGCCACACTTTGGTCACCATCATCATCAGAATCTGATGAGACAATGACATCAGGTGACATACTGGACACAGAACCACTGCCTTGTTCACCTGTGATAAAAGGATGGAAAACAGGAATTCAGTAATACCTGCACTACATGCTGCATATAGGTTAATCAATTTACATTGCTGTCACTATTACAGACATAATCATACCTCTCAATCTCTTAGAGCAAGACATGTGGACAAAACCATGAATAATGGGTGGACAAAGGTCCAAGAGTACGGACCATTGTGACATATTCCCCTTACAAACCTAGAAAGGTGATACAATAACAGGTATTGCTTCACCATGACATTTCTGATAGGTATGGAGTCTGAATTTTGGACTTCTGTCATTTTTTAATGTCTCAAAACTTTAATGACCTGTCAATAATTTGCAATCAATTACTATGATCTTACATACCAGCCACAGGTATGAGTCACATATCTGGACATTCTGCAAATATCTGTATAGTTGACAAGTATGCAGACAGTACAGCAATCCATACAGCAGGCCTCAAATCAAATTCTAGCAGATATGTTGACATACATCTAAGCAGCCATGGTGGTACAGCTGTTAGTGTTGTGGCCTCACAGCAAGAGGTTTTTCAGTTTGATTTCCGGCTGGAGTTCCTTCTGTGTGGAGTCTGCATGTCCCCCCTGTGGCTGCGTAACCTTTAAAGACATGCAGGTAGGTGCATATGGGTGTGCCTTCCATGTAGGCTGGGCATCAGGCTGGCAACTCAGCATCGTAAAATCCACTGCCAATCATTAAAGGATCAGTGATCCACTGTGGTGACCCCTAACTGGGAAAAGCCGAAAGACGTGTGTTGGCATATATCTTAATTAGTGACATAAATGTATTCTGTTTACCAACTGTTGGAGCCCAATATGTGTGAATTCCTGATGGTCCTGAAAAAAGTAAAGGGAGAGGTAAAGGTAACAGCACCACCTTTAACATTATAGCAGGGGGCAATACTTTTAATATTCTACATCTACAGTCAATGGAATGTTAAAAGGAATGTGGCTGACAACCTCTAAATCACCTTAAAAATGCAGCCATCTGAAATACCAACAAAAAAGGAACCTGACATACATATAAACTAGATACGCTATTACAGAATGAATGCAACATTATTAGACTGGTGATCTAACAAAGCCTACCTGGAAGCTCTTCCTGAAATGCTGCAGTGGCACCTACATCCAGAATGTATTGGCTAATGGACTGTTGGGATCTGTCCTAGGTGACAATGTTTGCCAGAAATTCCTCACCATCAGTGAAAAGTTGCTCTGCTGCAAGCACCCCACCGGTAACCTGATGATTACGTGCAGCTTTAGCAGGATGCCTCCTTGCAGCATGAATCATGTCAGTGTCTCTGTGTTGCACCTATTCATATGTGTGATTGTGTTGGCCAATAGCATTAACATTTCATAACAGTTTGTCCCACAGGGCTGCATGTTCTGACATATTGGCCCGGCCTCTGGACATCAGGACTGCATGATATTGGTGCAATGCATCAATTATAATGTCATTCTCTGCAACAGTGAATGGTGGCCAACGGCGGGTGGGCATTTTTTTTCTGAAAGGCAAAATAATGATACCACATATAAGGATCACATAAGTACAAATAAACTGTGTACAGATAAAGCAGTACAGGAAAGCTATCAGTATGCAAGAATTGATTACAATTTGAATATTCCACATTGGTCAACAAATAATACAGTGGCTGCAAAATAGGAGAATAGCATGAAGAACATATCCTTGGTTGTGACATAACAGATACAAACTTATGCTCACACAACCAATACAGCAGTCCATTCTAAATTGTGCCATAACAGGAACTCATTCCCCCCACAAAAAAAAAGGGCTAAGGGACAAATTTGCTAACTAAACAACAGTGTGATGTTAAAAGTGATCTCAAAGGAATTATCTATGAAATGTGTGCATAGTTATCACACAGCATTAGACCTATGGCCAACTCAACAGCTTCACTACCTCCAAAATGGCTGAAAAACAAACCAATGTCCTGAGTAAATTTGTAACAAATGGTTTGTGATATACTTCACATTATTCCTAAGTACATTCCAACATATGAATTATTTAGTTAAAAATTGATACATACCTGATGGAGTACAATACTCCTTTGCCCCAATATGCTGCTCCAAAATAAATGTTTAAGTGATTTAGACTTCTGAAATAACTCTCAACCACATTGATTTACGCAGATACACATTTGCCTTCTCATAATGGTGTTCATTACTAATTGATTGCATCTGACCGTGTTTGTCCTTCAGAGATGCTAATTGCAGCATATACAGCTGCATTGCATGCAAATCAACCAATCCCATGGAGCTAATCAACAAGATATATGGCATCAATGTAGAAACCATTCCCTTTCTTATATGTGGCATGAGAAAATAGTGGAGTACAGATACAACATGAAGACTGACAGATTGCAAGTAGCAGCTACATTTAACATACATCTTTGTGTGTTACAGGCTGAAACCAATGCTGCTGCTGCAAATAGCCATTGACAGAGGGGGTGATGACTTGGCAGGTGAACAACACAGTAGAGAAACTGTGGGACCTCTGGCAATTCCAAGAGTCATGTATTTGTGGATGCATGTTATACACTGGAGTCATGGCTAAGGGAACCCATCTGAGATGCACACATACACACATAATGACATATGCAGTCCATCCAGAAATGCCATAGGTCATCTTTTCCAGCTACCAAGGTCATTATCAATATTCACTAGCATGTCACTCAATACTCACTGTATGTGCCATGCTACCCAGGCTAATGTAGTGTGAACAGTTGCAGCAGGATCATGAAGGGGATGGGGTACACATCCTTCCAACAAGGCTAAGTTCACCACAGCCATAGGAGAATGATGAATCAGAGGACCAACCAGCAGCAAGTGTGTTTGTAGGCACACATAGTAATGCTCAGTAAGTCAACGGAAAAGTATATATAACCCCCCGTTACATCCCCAACTAAAAATGTAGAGAAAATTATTGAATCTGAAGTGAGGAAACAAGTAAATAAAATATGGTATAATCCAAATTTAAGCAAGAAAGAAAGTAATTTGTTGTATGAAGTAAAAAATAATAGCAAAATTAGAGTGATGAAACCTGACAAAGGGGGTGGGTTAGTCATTATGGATAGTTTCCTATACGAAGGTAAAATGAATACTATCCTATGGAATGAGGTTAGATACGCAATAGTATCTTTGAATGAAATGAATATAGCCTATAATAAAATAGATGTTATTTTACAGGACATGTTAGATGAAGAAATTATAGATTATAATACTTTGAAATATTTGAAAGTGGACAAACCTAGAACCCCCACGATATTTGGTATACCTAAAATTCACAAAAATGAAGAGGACCCACCATTTATGTAATACAAGTGTCTCTGTGTGCGTTTGGAATAAACTTGGTTAATTTGTTCAAACTTTGCTGGTTGGAGCTGTCCATCGTGAATACTGCTTATTGTTTTTGGTTTTAATGCTCAGTAAGTCCTTGTCTTGGCTATGAGACAAGCCGTAACACACAGACTCAGCACCTATGAAGCTAAAACCACCCTCACAAATCACTAGATAACTGTAGTAGGGATGCATTACATATAACATGTATCAACCATAACTAAATGATACAACAGGTAGGATGCCAGACATGTAGAATAACCAGAGCAAAACATTCTTGTTAGTGCCATAGTAGACACACATTTTTGCTCCATACCCCTAAAAGAGCAGTCAATGCTTGTTTGTGACATCCATCCTGTCTTTCCTTAGTTGGCAGCTGCATATCATATTATTCCCAGTGAATATCCTTTGACAATATGAATGTAATTATATTGAATGCTGTACACACTGTATGTCCCAGACTACTGGACCACACCTCTCAACCTCTTGGAGCAAGAAATTAGGATGATGTGATAAATAGAAGTAGCCAAGGTCCCCAAATTGAGGGCAGTTTTAAAATATTCCTCTGAAAAACATAGACAGTTGAGAGAATAACAGGTTTTACATTAGAAGAAACCAAAAAAACTCTGAACCAATGAATACCAAAATCCAGAGCAAAGGAGAAAAACGAACCAGTTCAACTGTAGCTCACTGCCAAATTTATTCGAAATAAAAGACAAAAAACATATGAGATCAAGCGCTTTCGCCTGGATCAGTACCAGGCTTTTTTTTTACATTAGGCTGACTTTTATGAAGAGTATGAAGTCTGAAACTCAAATGTCTGTCATTAATTTCTAACTACAATCTATAATGATTTGCCATTAATTTGCCAGAAAACCACAATGTTATGATAAATGGTCCAAAAAATGTGGCAAACATCTGGTCATTCTGTGCAAATATAAACAGTTATGAGGTATTTATGGGATAAGTGACTGATGCATGACATGTACAGCAATAAATGCACAGTTAAAATGTAATCTTTTAGTACCATTGTAAATAACTTCAAAATTGTTTGTGTTCTGGCCATTCCTTTCACCTGTACAGATTATTGCAGGATGCCCATATGTTGGACTTGTACATTTGGACTTCTCATAAAATTGAGGATTTCTGGAAAATCACTGGCAAATCATTGAGAAATGATGTCAGGAAATAATGGTACACAATTGAGTTTCATACTTTATATCGTACAGAATACTCATGCTAGTGTATAACCCGTTATTCTGTCCACTTCCGAAATATGTAAGACCAATATTTATAGAGTGTCCCTATTTTTAAGCCCATGTCACCCATTCCTTGTGCCTTTGTACAGATTCCTTGGTCTGACAGGTGGAGAGGTATTATTCTGGCTACCTGTTGGGAGGGTGGCCTAATGGTTAAGGTGTTTGCCTTACCAACACAAAGTGCAGGGTTTGAGTCTCACAAGGGATAATTGGCTAGGGTTAAAATGGCTCACAAGGGCAGTTAGCTTAATACTAACCTATGAACCTATATTGCTGCTTGCAACAAATGTGTATGTTTGAAACACAGGGTTAAGGCACCCTCCCTGTGTTTGGTATGATGGATTGGATTTTAGAACTATGTGTGAATATTTCCTGTGTAATAACATAATCTAGTATTGTGTGTGATTCGTGTTTTTTATTTTCTGCCTATTTTCACTTTTATTATGTTAATTTTTGAAACATGTAACAAGTGATATCCTCAGAAATGTTAATATAGTAGACTTTTGTGAAACCTCTTTTGTGGCTGAAAATGTTAAGTGTTGGACTGAGGTTCATATGGTCTTGGGTTCTACTGCAAGGATTGCCACTTGTATTTTACTAACATGTCCTTGCATTATATTGCAATATAATGAAACATACACATGTATTCTTGAAACCTTCTACTGGCAACAGCTTTGAGTGTAAGACTATCAAGGTTAAGGTCCTGGATTCTAATGCAGCAAACATCTGCATTCTTTCAATAGTGTCCCACTTCACATTATTATCAACCTCCATTATAGCAGTTGACCTACTATTTCTTATATCTTAGGTATATTCCAGATGGATAACACACTGATACTGCCATTTATGTACTATTATGATAATATCTGTAATGTTTAACTACTCTGAATTAGTTGTCATCGCACAAACATGTTGCCTGTGTTTGCGTGATGCTAAGCAGCATGCACCAGTTTCAAATATTGCGAATTTCAACATTCTACTTTCTCAGTATCTGTCATAACTGTAATTAGAGGGAAAAGTCATTATACATTGGTTTTCATCAGCATTAGACATGGCTGCATTCAGGGTGAAGGCTTGAGATTTCCTTCTCAAAACTGAGGTGTGCAGGAGTCCAAAGTGTTTGTTGGACTCCTAGTGAATGATTATGGTCCCCGGCTGTGGCAGGAGCACTATCATGGATTGGATTAGAAATCAGATGTATGGAATAGTTTGGCCAGGGATTTGTTCATTGTTACTGGTATCCCCTGCACTGGTGAACATTGTAGAAATCACTATCGAGACCTCATGATGAGGAAGAAGGATACCCTTGTTCATTGGATTGATAAATGCAGGACTGATGGCACTCCACAGATGCATAAATGTCACTTACAGGCATTGCTTGAACGATGATGCAGCTGCATCTGTCTATGATTGCTGTCTATGATTGCTGTTCTTAATATGTTTTTCCCCACAGTTAATGCAGAGCAAAGACTGAATGTGTGAGCCTATGAGGGAATATTGAGAAGGATGAGAGATCCAACAGGTATGTATGCATGTCAGAAAAATATGTATTAATGTGTGTATTAGTAATATGCTTAGTGCATTTAGAGCTTGAAAAGGGTTGACACATTTATTCTATTTCATACTGCATAAATCTGTACAAATTGCAGATGCTTTCTGACCTTGTATTGTTAGCTGAAATCTTTGCTTGTGCCTTGGAAATTTACTGAGAAGCAGATGATTTCTGCTTGCGTTGGGAAAATAATGAATAGAACAATACTACTTGTATGAAACTTGGACAAGAAGTTCCGCTTGTGCTATGAGAAAATACACAGCTGTAGAAGCTTTAGATAATTAGGACAAAGCCTGTTTGAAAATTTGAACTGCAGTCAGCATTTGCTTGTATCTAAGTTAGAAAAGTACCTTGAAATGTAACACTGTACAATAGAGGCCTGTAAATGAATTAGTACCCACCAAGGCCAGGTTGTTTTTCTCAAAAGTTTCTCACAAATCTAGTCATGTCAGCAGAAAATCTGAGCAAAATCTGCTGTAGAACAATACTGAAAGTTGTGTTTGATTATGTCAGCCATAGAAGGCCATGTCTTGTAAAACAGTATAAGTATAAGAATAAGAATACTTCCTGTTAGTAGTTAGACAAATCCTTGTATTTGCATGTTTTTGTCTCCTTGCAGCAAGTAATTAAAGTGCCTTAACTGAACCTTACGTGTATTGGTCTTTGAAGTTTTTTCCTTTGACAGATTGGTCCTTCGGACCAAAAATCCTCACTTCACCTCGGATCAGACAGGCCAGGTGGCTTGAAACAGTACGGGGAAGAAACCGCATCGGTTCTTCTTAGTTGAAAAGCCCTCCGACTGAATTGTCGTACAAAAGAGGCCAGCCAATTTCTGATCTGCGACTGAAGGACGGATTTACTCAAACCAGGTGATCAATCACGAAGGCTCAAGTAAGGTGAATCTACCTTCTTTTTCTGTTTTAGATCAGGGACTAGATTTGCATTGTTTTTGTCAGGACTATTATTATTATAAGTCAGGGACAAAAAAGATTGCTTTCTTGTCATAGATCAGGGAAACAGAGCAGGTAGGCAGTCATTCTGAAGAGACTATAACAAAATCCGTGGTACCACATTAAAAAATAAGGAGTTACGTAACGATTAAAAGGATAGAACAAAATGGGTAATAATTGCACAAAAAGATCCCAAAGTCCACCATTAACCGAAAACGCGAAATACATGCAGTCACAGCGTGCTGATAATATTAAGTACTACTCAAAATGGGTTAATAAGTATAAATTTGATGATAAATTAGAAAAACCCTTGCTTGTCAAACTTGTCAAACAGCTTAAAACCGATTCTAAAGGTCGGGTAAAAAAGCAACGTCAATTAGGAATTCCTCAGGCTCACAGGTGGATTGAGGAAGTGAACCGAAGGGAACAAAAGAATAATAATTCAAAAGCAATGTTTTTAGATAAGGAGGACAACAACTTAGTAATAGCATCAGCCCCTCCACCTCCCTTACCAGAATATGAGGCAAGTGAACAAGTTAGTCCACCCCCGCGATATCCTGCTGTCACTGTAAGTAGAGACACTACAAAAGCAAAACTGTTTATTAGAGATCCCGTCGAGACCAGGTCTCGAACACGGGCAGGAAACTCAAAAGGGGACATTGAGTTATATCAAATGGGTAGAAATTCACAATCTATGAGTGAAAAAGAAATATGCCCACTTATAGAAGTGCCTAATCCTCAGACAGGGCAAGACGGTCAGAACCCGACTATTCTAGTGTATAGACCCTGGACTCCAGAAGACATCCGGAAAGCCACTGAAGGAATTCCCCATCCAAAAGTTAATTTTGGAAAGTTCTTAGAAGATTTGCAAGGAATGAGGCTAAGTTATAATTTAAATGGAGAAGAGGTAGAAAAAGTAGTTAGACAAATTGTAGGACCAGATTGGCACATGATTAGTGGCGACTGGAATCCCCGTGACGCTGCACTCAGGCCCCTCCCACAGAGCAGCGCAGAATTAGACAACAGAGTGAAAGGTCTTACAGACCGCATCTCTGAGAAATGGAAGCCTAGGGCAGACTGGACTTGCATTAATCAATGTATCCAACAAGAAGGTAAAACTATTGACAGATATTATGCCAGACTATTAGAATGTTTTAATAACCATTGTGGAATGCAGGTTCCTAAAGATCAGACACACGATTCCCCATATGAGCAGCAGTTAAAGAATGCATTTTTGAAAGGCAGTATTGCACCCATAAGCAGCTTTATTACAAAGCACATGGTAGATCATCGTACAAGCAGGTTACAGTCATTACTTGAATATGCTAGGCATGCCGAAAGGCATTTTAATAGCAAAAAGAAAAAGAAAGCCCAAGTATTTTCTGTAGAAGATGGAGCAGAAGTTTATGTAGTACAGTCCGGGAAAAAAGGCAAGAGAAATGCCCAGGGGAAACAAATAATCTGATCAGCGATCAGAGGACTTTGAAGGGTGAAAAGAAAAGGGGTGAATGTTTTAAATGCGGTAAAAAGGGACACTTGGCAAGGGATTGCAAGAAAAACAAGAAAGCAACCACGGACGATAAGGAGGGTGAGGACTGATTATATGATAGTCAGGAATCACTAGAAGGGGATAGCAGAGAAATGACAAATGAGAATGTGATAGAGGGAGTAGAGAATGTGACAGAAGAAATAGAGGAAGTGCAGGAAATCACGGATAGTGAGGTAAATGAAATATTAGATTTGGCTTTATTGAGCTTAGAGCTCTATTTAGCAGACACGAAACCAGAAGTTATGCTCCTGGTAGAAGGGAGGGAAGTCCGATTCTTGTGTGACTCAGGGGCATCACGGACCCTGATACATCCCTCCAAACTGCCAGAGAACTCAGAGTCACCTGATTACATATTAGTGAAAGCAGCTAATGGACAGCTGTATCGGGAGCCCCTCTCCCATAATATTGCAATAACTGATCCTGTTTCAGGATTGACCCAGAAAAGCAAAATTGTTGTTTCTGCAAAATGCCCAGTAAACCTCTTGGGCAGAGACCTTATGCAGCTATTTGGTATAGCAGTAGTTCCGACTATGCAGGGTATGGAAGCACAGCGACAAATTGATACCTTTGCAGTGCAAACGGAGGGTAAAATGTCTTATTGGTACAGCCAGGACTTGGTTACAACTGGTCCAGGGGCAGTGACCGAAGAGTTGATGAACGTAGCCATCAGCAAGTTTCCCTCCCTTGACATTGATAAACAGCATTTGTTGCACTGTACTCTGTATTATTGTAACACATCAGGACCTGATAAGGAATATGAGCAAGAATTGTTTAGAAATCGTGCAAACAGATTGATATTACGTAATCTGTACTGGGACACAGAAGGGAACAGTGTAGTCAGCTGTTCATTGCCCCAGGAGTTCTTTGCACTTTATAAATCTAATCGATTACCACATGTTAGCTTAACTAAGGACAAAAATGTGAAATGGGTAGACCTAGGAGAAAAAGTCACGAGATGGGAAAAACAGACAGAGTTAGAACTGTCAGAACAGGGAATACAAATGCAGAAGTTGAATTGGATAGCTCAGACCCACCCAGCTGTACACTTGCAGTCTAGCAAGGACAGCTGATTAGCACTCCTATTGAAGGAGGAAGAGAATGCCTTACAGAATATACCAGAAACTCTCTGGTCAACAGGAAAGTCAGATGTAGGACTTATTCATACAGTGGGACCAGTTATAATTATGCCAAAGTCAGCATTTAGACTACAAAAAAGACAGTATCCCTTAAGAAAAGATGCAGAGGTAGGAATCAAACCTATTATAGCAGCTTTACTTAAGGAAGGGGTGCTGGTGGAATCTCCTGATTCACCATGTAACACACCCTTATTTCCTTTTAAGAAAGCGAATGGAGAGTGGCGTATGGTCCAAGATTTACAAGCTGTAAATGATGCAGTAATACCAAGGGCACCTACGGTGCCAGACCCACACACCCTGTTGAATGATTTAAAACCTCAACAGAAATATTTTTCCTGTGGTAGATATCAGCAATGCGTTCTTCTCGATATTGATACACCCTTACAGCCAATATTGGTTTGCATTCACATTTCAGGGGAAAAGGTATACATATACGCGACTACCACAGGGGTATTGTGAAAGCCCAACAATATTCTCACAAGAAATGGCAAGGAACTTGGCGGGATTGACCCCACCAAGAAGTAGTCAAGATTTTGCTTTATGTTGATGATATTCTGCTGGCGGCCCCCACCCAGCAAGATTGCAAAGAAGATACCATAGCGCTATTACAATTTTTGGCCACTGAAGGACATAAAGTAAACAAAAATAAACTGCAGCTTTGGAAAAAACAAGTTAAATACCTAGGATATGTAATATCCAAGGAGGGTAGGACATTAGATGAGGACAGAAAAGTAGCGATTTTGCAAGCACCAAAACCCACTACCAAGAAGGAAATTATATCCTTCCTGGGTATGACTAATTTTTGTCGGAGTTGGATTCCAAACTATGTCTTGGAATCTGCACCGTTGACTAATCTGATTTATAAAAAGCCTATGGCAGCACAGGATTTGTTACAATGGACACCAGAAGCAGAATCTGCTTTCTGCAAACTGAAACAGTTAATAGCGTCCTCATTAGTTTTGGGATTAACAAACTATCATAAACGTTTTTTCCAAACTGTAGATTGTTAGCAAGGTTATATGACATCAGTGTTAACACAGTAGCATGGGGACAAGCAATGCCCTATTGCTTATTATTCATCACAACTGGACCCAGTGGCACGGTATTTATCCCACTGTGTACAAGCAGTAGTTGCAGCTGCAATGGCAGTACAGGCTTCGGCCTCAGTAGACATGTTCCACCCTCTCACATTGAGAGTGCCTCATGCAGTCGCGATTATTTTGCTGCAAGAGAAGGTAGCATATTTTTCCCCTGCTAGGCATCTTTCCTGTATGATTATATTGTTGAGCCAACCTCATATGACAATTGAACGATGTACGACTTTGAACCCTTCTACCTTGCTCCCAACCCCTGCAGATGGCACACCACACAGCTGCCTGCAGGTAATTGAGCAAAAGACACTGCCTAGAAAAGACCTTACGGATGTTCCCTTGGATGATGCTGAGGTGACATACTACGTGCATGGCTCATGCAAAAGGGGTCCTGCAGGACAGAACCTAGTAGGATATGCAGTAGTTTCTGATACTGACATTATAGAAGCAAAATCTTTACCACACAATTTATCTGCACAGGCAGCAGAATTGATTGCCTTGACACGGGCACGTACCTTAGCAAAGGGTAAATGTGTGAACATTTTTACTGACAGCCAGTATGCTTTTTCTACTGTACATGTTTTTGTGCAACAGTGGAAAAATCGAGAAATGATAACATCTAATGGCAAACCAATCAATCATGCACAGTTTATTTTAGATCTTTTAGAATTTATTCAGTTACCTCAGAAAGTAGCTATTTGTAAATGCACAGCTCATACCAAGCAACAGGACAGGCTTTCAAAAGGTAATGCGAGAACTGATACAGCTGCAAAGCAGGCAGCTTCAGAAGTATTTCTTTTGAATGAGGAATTACAACCCTCTGAGATTTTAGACTTAGAAATGTTAAAGACAATGCAGACACTTACTACGCAAGTTGAAAAACAAAGATGGGTAAAACGAGGAGCAATTCTCGAAAAGGGGCTGTACATCTCTAAAGAAGGGAAACCGATATTGCTGTCTAATTTGTTTAGATATGCAGCTTTGTTGAGCCATGGGCAGTGCCATGTCTCAACAGGGGGGATGGTACAGCTGGTGAACCAAGTGTTCATGACATATGGGTTCTTAAATTACTCTAAAAAATTCTGTTTGATGTGCCATGTTTGTAATAAACATCATGCACAAGGGGCGTTAAAGCCCAAGCAAGGGAGTTTCCCTACACCACCATATCCGTTTCATACTATCTGTATGGATTTCATAGACTTGAATAAATGTGAAAATAAGAAGTATTGTCTTGTCATTGTAGATATGTTTTCCAGATGGGTGAAGCCTTTCCGACTAAAAATCCAGACACGGCAACTGTGGCCAAAGTTCTTGTTAAAGAAATCATCCCTAGATTCGGCATTCCGGAAAGGATCTACAGTGACAATGGCACACACTTCGTAAACCAGACCATACAACAGTTAAGTAGACATTTTGGTATTTCTTTAAAAAATCATTGTGCGTATTATCCACAATCTGCAGGGCTAGTAGAGAAGCATAATGGGATTTTAAAGAATAAGCTAAGGAAGTTAATAGTAGAAACACAGAGAAATTGGGTGTACTGTCTGCCCCTGGCATTGTTGAGCATGAGAACTGTGCCAAATGCAAAAGGATTGACTTCTTCTGAAAAATTATTTGGAAGGGCTTATTATATACCTCAGTGGAAATCTCTCATGCCCACAGACCAGGAAGCTGACAGTACACTAGCTGAGTATATGCGAAACTTGTTAAATTCTAAACATTTGTTGCAGTCATATTCTGTTTCAGATAAAGAACGAACCAGACCATCAAAAGTGGCAGTGTCCCCTGGCACCTGGATCTGGGTGAAGACAGTAAAGAAAAAGAATTGGGCATCACCAAAGTGGGAAGGTCCATATCAAGTGCTTCTGTCGACACCCACTGTAGTCAAGATAGCGGAGCGCGCCTCCTGGATCCACCTGACGCACTGTAAATTAGTCAAAAACTTTCAACTGGACAAAAATCTTGTCACATGCCAAGAGTAAAAATGATAGAGTCCAGAAGAAACAGGAAGCAGAACAACCCTTTCCTCAAAAGTATTGCATAATAATCCTGTTAACTGCACTAGTGACAATAATCTTTTTGTTGTGGCCTTTCCTTTTCCCAGCCACACAGACTGAACTGAATAAACGTGAAGCGTTGCTCATAGACTGGCATCCAAACTTTAAAACTTACCAGGCAATTAAATATGTGTATGTTGAGACTTTCAATGTTTCGAATTGCTGGATTTGCACAGCTTTGCCGACAGCATACGGGGGTTATTAATGACTACAGTCCCCCTAGGGGTCAATGAGACCTGGGAGAACTTGATTTATGATACCTCAACCATTACATCATAAGATAAAATAGCATTGCACTTGTCTGTTCCACAAAAGGGAACTGTGTGTTTTTATAAAAATGATACTGTTCAGGTGGGTTGGAGCAATTGTAATGTGACTGTTCCTTATAAATGTATATAGAGAGAGCTAGAGGGAGACATGGAGTCATATGTACTGCAACAGGTGCCTGTTGTCCAAGGCATGGACTGAACACCAGTGTTGATACTGTAGTGCCATACCCCATTCCAAAACACCTTACGCAGTAACTACCACATAGGTGGTAGCCTGCCTAACACTGAAGGTGTCAGAAGGGAACATGGGACACAGGTGGACAGTAGGCTCCCCTTTGATAATCACAGTGCCACACTAGTCTTGTAATCTGTCTACGTGGTACGTGTCATCACAAAAGGTGTATCATCTAGGGAAATATAGGTCGGTGTTCCCCTCTACTCATCACAATGTCCCATGTGGTATGTACCTCACATGACAACTACAGCAAGTGGAAAGGCCACAGACATACCTAACAAGGAGTAATACTGCCCTCAAACACATGCCCTATGCAGACTGACTCACAAAACCACAGCTAGAGTGCGTTGCATACCGCCCACCTAGAGGTTACCACTGCCGGACATACAGAGGTATGTCACACCCATAGCAGTCGGCCAACCACCATGACAACACCTCACAATCCCTCTGGGCTACATGACCTAGGGCCCTAATCCTTGTCACCTCACTAAATAGCACATGCTCGAGGTACAGGTTCCTATCCACAAATATGCCATACTCTGGACTAAATCACCCAGCATTAACAAACAAGGCTCCTCATTAGCAGATGTCATACATACCCCTGATGATTGTTTTGGTGATAGGTAATATGCCCTGGGAGTCACCTCTGTATATCTGGTTGACAGGAGCAATTAAAATCACATTACATGTGTGTCAAAGGGCAGGGTAGCATATGGCTAGGCTGCTCTAGGCCCTAGGGCCAATAGCGTATTACCTACCTATGACACAATGCACACACACATGTACTCAGTGCAATACCTGCTATGTGAGGTGGAATGAGTGTGACAGTGACTGTGTGCAAGGTTTGTAAAGGTGTGATAGCTTAGTGTGAGGTTGCGTCTGTCATGGTAGTTTGTGTCCTAGGTGTGAGGACAGAGAAAGATGTGTCAGTTATTGGGATGCAGACATAGTAGGATGGCATATGTTGTGACGTAGTTCCTTGTGTATGACTGTGGTGTCCCATTGTAGGCTGAAGCAATACATATATGCTCAGTAAGTGGTACTGCTGGTGAATCCAGCTGACATATGAACTATTGTACTACCTGAAGCTGTAGGCCTAAACAGCACAGTATGGTGTATGTTCACATTCCCTGGTAACACTGTCTTGTGTGTTTCCTGTAGTCTGCACAGATTACATACCTCAGGCATAGGTATCTGTAAGTAGGGGCACACAGTACTATAAGGTACACAGGTAATGCTCATCTGTGTCGGCATATATTTGTGTGTTGTATGTATGTCTGATGTGTGTGTGATGATGCCTGTACCATGCCCGCAATCATATGTGTGTTACAGGGTATGTGTGTGTACCTAGCAACATGTATACTCTGTTACAGCAGTATGCCAGCTATATTAACAACCGTGCACATATGTTAGGTAGGGGGAATGGCATCAAAGACTAGGGTGGTTTACTGGTAATACTGTAAATGTACATTACATTCATTGCATTAGATGACATATTTCTTCATGCATTAGCTTGATATATACCCCCGGGGCGAGGTTGTGCATTGTATCCCAAACAGTGTGCTGACTACTGGTGTATACTGGTTTGTTATATGGAATGTGGCAGGCACTGTCAGCCAGTTGTGGGCTGAGCACTGATATGTGGTATTGAACGTGTGTATCCTCTGATAGACAGATAGATGCTATATATGGCAGTTAAGTGATATCTGTACTTCATAATGTTAATTGTGCCACATGACTTGCTCACACATATCGTTTAATTGTCTTCCAGGGTTATGACTCATCAACACAATCCGTCATATACAACTGCGGAGGAGCAGGAAATACAAAACAGCCTGGTGCAGCACTATAACTTGCTTTTTTCCAGGGCCAGCCAGCACCAGCATGAGCGTACTGCACTGTGTCAAGATCTTGTTCACTGGGTAAATGACATAGTCATGCATAACCGGACATATGAGCAGGTACACCATCACTGCAGTGATTTAATTAGACATGTCTGACAGCATGCGTCTGATATCCATAGGCAACAGCTTGCCACAGGTGGTGGGGTGGCCATACATCTCCCCCTCACCAGAGTGGAGGAGCTGCTCCTAAGCATGGTGGCTCCTGGCCTACAGCAGCAACAGCATCACACATGTGTCATCATGGAGGCCGGAGCCACCCAGCAGGATGACATGGAGCGTGCAGGTAATATGCCCTAGCTGTAGACTACTGTTACCTGTATTGTTAGAATATGCATATGTGAGATGTGTACTGTGTGTTTAGCAGTTGTGCTGCCTATCGTGTGCAACACTGATATTTGGAATAGTATCTGTACACCTGTGACTATTGACTGTTGTTCCACTGTAGTTTAGCACACTCACAGTAGCAATGCCACAGTTGAGGCCACTGACAAACTGTGTCATATTCTTGTAGATCCCTCTGGTGTGACAGTATGGCAGACAATACATGCTGGTGAGTGTGTTAACACTTTAATATTGGTAATGAAATGTGCATGTCATAGGTGAGGTGTAGGCCATGTACATGTAACACACCTACGCATAATGCATGCTGTGCATGTTTGCTGTGAGACATCAGTCATCTCAGTAAAGTCAGTAGCTGCCTCAATCACATGCAATGCACAGTGCAGCAGACACACTTGTGGCAACACTGTACTGCACATTGAATATGCATAGTTGCTACAGTTGTACACAACAGAACATGTTTATGATACACAGTACACGAAAACATGCTACATTTGGCATTACCACACACCCGCTGTAAGGTCACACTTCAGTATCCCACATGTCATGCACACACATATGATGCACCTCAGGGGTAGAGGCCTATCATGGGGCTGTGCAACACTCTGCAACACATAACACAGTCATGTTAGGCAATGCTCCCTATTGGGCACCTCATACACCCATGTACAAGGTGGCTGTGTAATTGTGAACATAGCCACGGCACTGCAGTTTAGGTACAGCATGCTAGGCGGTGGTCTTGCACACATTAGTAGCTGTGAGTGACCACAAGATGCATGTTGATGATGGCACAGGGTACTACACCCCATCCAGTTACAGTGGCCACAGTACTACTCATAGCAGTCATTGCTTTGCACCTCAATGTTGTGTGTGTGCAAACATATGCACCTATACACAATATGCATAGCATGTTGTGTGTGTGCTTACATATGCCAGTATACACAATATGCACAGCAGTCGCCATCCAAACAAAGTGTCACATATATGTCCTGGAATGCTAGTGGGTGTATAGGTCACTTGACACACATTGGGTATGTGTGGTGTATAATGTTGCAGTTGTGTAGCATGCCATGCCATGTCTGGCACCGACATATCTGCAATATGTCCCACACTCACCATAACCACTGTACACTGGCCATGTCAAGCATTGGGATTCCTTCACGTCAACATGCACCACTCATCCCGTGTGTGTACATAGCATGCATGTGCTACACCCGTGCCCACTATTATCTGCTATGGACACAGACACTGTACTCAGACATGGATATCTATATGTCACACAGATAACACATGCAGCCATGGCATGTATACTTGTGAGTGATGGTGCACAGGGCATTGCAGAGCTGATAATACCTGCACAGCAATGTTGTGTCCATGTACACATTGTGTTCCAGGGTGTAGCCAATCACTGAACAACTACACAGTTGCATCAAAGCCATGTATACTGCCATTAAATAGGGGCGTCTACACTTGCACTGCATGGTCTTGTGCAACACATATTCTGCATGCTGACACGTGTGTGGTGACTGTTTACCTTGTGATACTGACACCCACCTTCACCCACTATAGAGTATGTGTTGGATTGCTGGTGTGTGTGTGTATGTGCTGTAGTGAGGAGTGTATTAGTGTTCATGTGTGCATGTGTTCATGTGTGCATGTGTGCATGTGTTCATGTGTGCATGTGTTCATGTGAGCATGTGTGCATGTGTTTATGTGTGCATGTGTTCATGTGTTCATGTGTGCATGTGTTCATGTGTTCATGTGTGCATGTGTGCATGTGTTCATGTGTGCATGTGTTCATGTGCAGACCGTAAAGTGTGTTTCCTGTCTTCCTCTCACAGGTGCTGAGTTAGGGGTTGCCGAAAGCAGCAGGGAACCTGAAGCCACTGCCACGAATTTTGGTGATGATGACACATGTATTTTGGCACAAGAAGGTTTGATAGGGTCTGTCATTGGTCCGCCAATTGACAGTACACAGCGTTCAACCCCATCTATGCGCACACTCATACTGTCAATACATCCCTCACCACCAATGGCCATAGGCGAGGGACAGCATACAGTTGGCATTGACCAGGAGAGTGTGGTACCCATGGCACTTGCATCCCCTCACAGCAGCCATAGCCGTATTCCTGGAATGGTACCACATAGGCAGAGGTCCAGGGGTTCTCGGGGGAGCATTGCTGGTCGTATTGCCCCTGGCAGGCATGCCCTCACAGGTCTTACAATGTCCAGTATGTTCCTGGCTGTAATGCAGGCTCAGGCACGTATGGAACGGTACACCAGGCAGGGACTTAGGGTGCAGAGGGCACATTACACCACTATCAATGACAGCATCTGTGACCTTGCCTGTGCCATCCAGACTTACACCGAGGTCATTGATAGACGTTGGGGGGAGACATTAGATGCCCTCCACAATATGTCTTCCATAAGCCAAGACTGTGCAGGATGGTTGCGACGTTGACGCAGACGCATGCCAGTGCCAGCAACAGCAACAGCTGGCAGTGGTCACAGACGGCCCACAGTTCACAGCCGCTCCCGTAGTGGCAGTACCAGCCCCAGCAATGCTGGGGCTGGCCTGTTCATTGACCCTCCCAGTAGACCACGTGCACGTGGCTCTGGCCAGTCCCAGCAGGGACATGGGTCCAGTCGTCATACCTCTGCCTCTGATGACAGTACCCAGTCAGGGTTGTTACCCGATACTGTTCGTAGCACCCCTGTCAGGCACAGGTACTGTGTCCATGGCCAGAGACAGTGATCTGTACAGTCTAGCAGATACAGTCTGTGGCTGTCCCACAAACTGCCATATATGGCAGCCACATGGTGGAGCTGTGTGCATGCAGACACACACACATTAACCAAACAATTAGGGCTCACTCATACACACACACATTACATCAACATTGGCCCATGCTGTACTGTTGTCCCTCACACACACACACACACACACACACACACACACACACACACACACACACACACACACAGACATGTCGATTGGATGGGTCAATGTCAGGCTCTGGCAAACAACAAAATGCCCTGTGCATATGATGATACCTGTGTTGCCTCCTGTCATCTGTAACACTGACAGAGGAACAGGCTAACATGGTGCTGATGCACAGGGTGACACTAAAGCAGTGTAGCAATATTAGCAAGTTGTCAACAGGAAAGTGTAATGACATCCTTGTAGGTATATCTGAGCAGACATTATGCATCAAAGCTCTGATTGTCAATGTAGTATTGTTTACACCACTGTTAGGTCTGAGTATGTATTGTCCACCCATGTGCCACTTGGCTGAAGCGTAATGTGTTGCCAGCATGTGTTAGTGAGTGGACAGTACATGTGTGATGTGTGCAGTACAGATTAGCAAGTGTACATCTGTGAACATGGTGGGTGCACACTGCCTGCATGTACGTGCATAGTGGACACATGGGACATGTGGCATACCCTGTTGTACACATTGTTAACATCTCATAGTATCTTTCAATGGCCAGTATGCATTCTACTACAGTTATGTACTAACATGGGTAGACATGTGTGTATGACATGGGTTGACACTATGCTGTGGGTCATACCATTAATATCTGTCAATGATTTGTGGTCCAGTAGTATACACAACCTCAACAGCATGACTATAAGCAATCATTGGATGATGTCCTGACAAATGACACACAGTTGTAGGGAACTCAGTAACAGTTGGATCCTTCCGGTGCTACACTATAACATTAACCAGTGGTAATGACAGCCACTCATTCCTGTGACCACACCTGTTTGGCATATAGCCCTCTTAGGTACATGCAAACACACTAGGGATGTGTCCATCCAAATCTGGAAATGCATGCATTGGCCTACAATGCATTCCCTGGATGGGATGCATATCCTACACAAGGGTATCATACAGACAGATACCTGTTGTCTGATACATGCTGTATAGCAGTAAGCCGACTATGGCATAGTCATCCACATGTACTATACATACTATCCCGTCAGTACCACATAGGTGGTAGCCCTCAACATGTATGTCGGGTACAAATGTGTACATACAGCCTCATATTATGTCATGTGTCCCTTGGTATCCACATATCCATAGGTATTGTGGAGTCCCAAGGTGTATCACATAAGACATTAGAGGCCTGAATGCATATCCACAAGGCAGTTGTACACCTATAAAGACTGTCCATTATTGGCAGTCATTGTTGTGTATGAACATGTCTGACATATACCCCAGGCATATACCCTCACTCACACTACTCTTAAGTAACTGTCATGGGTGTGTGTGGCACAGATGACCTTGGCCACAGATCACAACAGTGGACGGCCTTGTCACATACATACATATGTGACCTACGATCTGAGAAGCAGCGGCACAACCTGTCAATGGAAACAAATGTATTCATGTAGTATGCAGGCTTCACACCTATGTACTGATTGAGGGGACATATACACATATATATATTTGCCATGCAGATACCTGATGTGTGCAATGCACTTACTGTTGTAATCATAATATGTCATACCATAGTAAAAGCAAAAGCCACACTGCATTGACCAACAGTGACACACACACAGTCAGCGTTTGCAGGATTCAAACCCCTACCTATCTATGTTATGATGCTAGAGAGAGATGCATTAACATGGCGCGCTATTTGCTTTACTGGGTTGTTTCCCTTCTCCGTCTGTATTTGTAGGATGGTGACATCATCAGTTTTTCCAAAGAGGAATGTACCTCTTTTAGTGTGTTTTCCCAGTCTCCAAAATGGGCACTCCTTTCAAAGACAATTACACATATACACAGTCAGCGTTTGCAGGATTCAAACCCCTAATTAACTATGTTAAGATATTAAAGAGAGATGCAGTAACATGGTGTGCTATTTGCTTTACTGGATGGTTTCTCTTCTCCATCTGTATTTGTAGGATGGTGACATCATCAGTCTTTCCAAAGAGGAATGTACCTCTTTTAGTGTGTTTTCCCAGTCTCCAAAAAGGGCACTCCTTTCAAAGACAATTGCATACATACACACACCCCCACATAATCAGCATTTGCAGGATTTAAACCACTACCTAACTACGTTATGACACTTGAGAAAGATGCATTAACACAGTGCGCTATTTGCTTTACTGGGTGGTTTTTCTTCTCCCTCTATATTTGTAGGATGATGACATCATCAGTCTTTCCAAAGAGGGCTGTACCTCTTTTAGTGTGTTTTCCCAGTCCTCAAAAAGGGCACTTCTTTCAAAGACATTTACACACACACACACACACACACACACACACACACACACACACACACACACACACACACACACACACACACACACACACACACACACACAGACTCAGCAGAATTCAAACCCCTAATTATGTTATAATATTAGAGAGAGACACATTAACACGGTGCGCTATTTGCTTTACTGGCTGGTTTCCCTTTTCCTGCTGTATTTATAGGATGGTAACATAATCAGACTGGACATGGTAATGTGTGTATACTTTGTTTTATGCCATTCCAGGAATGGTCCATGTGGGTCATTGGGTGTCAACAGCTTGAACAGGAACTCATAATCCTTACCTTGTGTGATCTATCTGTGGACACACTGACATTCCTTCATATGTCAACACATATTTATGCACAGCTTGTTGGTTTTGTGGGTACTACATGTCTGGGATGTTGATAAAGGGCTATTCAAAGTCTATGTGAGACATGTGTAGCTGTGTTCAATGATGTATGTCCTGGGTGGCTGCCTTGCAAACAGTCTAGCATGTTTGGGAACCATGATCCACACATGAACATACCATAGTTAGTAGGTTTGTGTGTATGTCAGCTTCCAATAGATCTGTTTATGACTTCAACCATGATCGACTCCATGGCCTTGCAGATCAGACATCATAGGCATACTGGACTGTACTTCCCACGGTGTGTTGTGCACCAACACTTGTGTGGAGTGCCATATGTTGTTGTAACACATTCAACGGTTCCACATCCTGTGTAGGGGGGAGGCTCAGCTGACTGTTCATGTGCAGGATCTCTTTGTTCTGTAGTTTATGCATGACACATATTGGGAATCAATGTATTCCACTTGCTGCCATGCTTTTGGCATTGGGGGTAGCTGTTCATCCATTCTACATGTGATATCTCCTGGTATGATGATATGGACTATCGTCAGTGGGAGGTGGGTCTGTATATATGGGCCTGTCTGTCAGGATGTCGGCATTGTCAGACAGGTACAGTTGGTCCTGACTCAGGACATATATGAATGTACATTGCTATATATGACATAGCTGTCGGAGGTGTCATGATTCAGTCTGGACTCCTTCTCAGCTACTCTTTACAGAACACCAACAAACCTGGGCACTAATCCCTGTTATACTCTTTTACATACTTAACACCCTACTGATCCTTTGTGATCTAGCTACAGTGTATGTCATCATAATATCCCGGCATGTCCAGGGGTCGGTTTCATGTGTACTCTCCAGTCCAGCTGGTGAATATTGTGATGTTGACACAATGTCACATCTACCTCATGTACACAGACAATCCTCTCCTCCACCCGACAAACTCAGATATATGTGTGAGATGCACCTATAGAGACATACAGGGTGCTGAACTCTCTCGACCCATGACTGGCACAGTCTATCAGGTGGTGAAGGTAACCACACACACCACATATCAGTCTCACATATCCTCTGGTGACAGCACTCAAACCACATTATCACACATAGACATACTCGGATGCTGTGAATTAACTCTGCCTAAGCAGCAGAGACCTCCACAGCAGGCACACACACAACTGCTACCCCACTACAATACCCACATATCACATAGTTCACAATGTCAGTGTGCTACACAGTCACTGCCCTTTGGGCTAAACAACACACCTAATACACTTGTAATAGGTGACACTTATTGTCAGACACAGTGACGTACCACTCACCAGCCCAAACATGGGAATAATCACTTTGGGCTGTCTGTCGAGTGCCAGGATCTGCCACATAACACATGCAGTCAGGTCACTCCAAAGCAAGTACAGGACTGGAACCATCATTGTCCATGCTGGTGGGTAAAACCTCAGACGTTACTCCCTGGACCCCATGACATGGTACATGGAGGAACACTCTGATCATGTAGCCCAGGCCAGTATGACCCTGACCTTGTCTAGCATCTTACATCCACCAATTATGATGTCACAATATACAGACAAACATATAACGTTTAACAGTTGGCTAACAAATTGGTGTCATTCATAGGGGATACAGTGTCTGTCAGCCTGTGGTGGCATGCTCGACATGCCACGTAGCTTCACTATGGACAGCTTGCACCTGCCACCCTTGGACCTTTGAATGCTGGCTAAGGCTCTTGCTACCACCATAGTGCATTTGTTGAGCATGCTCAAAAGACAAACCCACCTCCATAGACATTACAGGTTAAATGACACTAAGGGTAATGCTGCTCATCACCAGATGTGTTACCCTCATATTGCGGCCACTCAGGACTCTCCTCAGTATGGAGGATAGCGATATCTGTGCATTAACAGATGCCTAGTTCATGCTCACATATGCACACCAGCACTACCAGGTTATGTTTCATACCATGCTTTCTGACCACAGGACTTGGAACGGACAACACAACTAGGGGGAGTATCCATATACATCACAGATACACACACCTCCCGGTTAGTAGCACTGCACAAAGCATCACAGACCATACATATACAACTACCATTGTGCAAAACTGCCTTTCAGTTTGTTGCTTGCTACAGACCACCCTCCCATACTCAGGAAGCGCACTCGGCATTCCTGGGAACAGTGGAGAATATGAAGGTTTCCACAAACACCATTATATTGGGTGACTTCAAATACACAAATATTGACTGGGGATACTACTCAAGCCCCAATACCCTCGACCTACAGTCGCTACAATTTGTAAATTCATATGCTATGGCACAACCAGTCACCACAGCCACAAGGGGGAATGCATATTGGACCTGGTCATCACCAACATGGGGACTCTATATTCCACACCAGCGATATACCCCTCACTGGTAAGGTCAGAACATACATATATCTCACTGGACATACATATACCCTCCACACACCCATCCTGGATAATCTTGGTGAACTTCTCATGAGCCAACGTCTCACTTCACCAAAGCAAGGTGGTATCCTTCAGAGACCCTGAGACAGTGGCAAATATGGCTCCGACTGCTGAATCCTTTACATACACATTCTATGGACACCTAGTGGACTGCATGGATTATGCTATCCCAAATAACAACAGGACTCACTCCTCCAATGGCAGGGGACCTGTCTAGTAGACCCCAGCCATTAATAAGCTGTACAATGTCAGGAGGAAGCTACTACATGATAGAGCACAATCCCAGACAGGGAAAGCATCTGTGATCTGTACTAGCAGACAGCTACGATCACTCATGAACTTATCTAAGGGCTGCTTCTCACGGACAATTGCACCAGACATGTAGGACTATCACAAGGCCTTCTTCAGTTATGTCAGGAATCTGGGTGAACACTCCCTGATATGCTGTGAGTTACTGCATACTGACTAAACTTACCCTGAACCCACTGGCATTGCCAACATCCTGGCAAACAGGTTCAGTGCAGATGTCTCCCCCCATCCCCCCTAGGGAGCAACTATCCATCCCAACAGAGTGTAACCTCCCTGACATCACACAGTTACAGGTGAGTGCTGCCCTCCCCAAAGCATACATCACAGCATCAATGGGACCAGATGGTGTCCCGGCATGCATCTTGCACAAGCTTCATGACATACGTATCCTTCACATTACATCACTGTGCAATATCGGCGTTACTACAGGATATGTACCCATGGAATGGCGTACAGCGACAGTGGTCCCACTCCACAGAGTTGGTGCCACAACAGACCACAGACAATATTGCCCTATAAACCTAACTAGCCTGTTCTGCAAAGCTATGGAGCATATTGTCATGGGTCTCTTACACATAGACATTGGGAACCTACAGACACTGTGTCCTACACATTTCAGCGTTGTTGTGGGCAGATCTTGCCTCTTGAACATGTTTGTATTCTTTAGACGGTTAACAGGTCCATCGACATAGGGACAGTTGTCCACACAGCCTACCTGAACCTTGCAATCCCCTTCCACACAATAACCCACTGGGCCATTATGCATAGGCTCACCAGCATAGATATGGACACATATCTCACATGATGGATTGCTACCTGGATCAGGGATAGCACACACATGGTCAGAATTGCAGGTGCCATGTCTGACTATACACCAGTTAGACATGGCATCCCACACGGCTCAGTCCTGTGACCTCTCTTGTTCAGTATATATTTGTCTGACGTACAGGCTACCACAGGGGGAATATGGCTGACCTTGTTCGCACTTGACTGCAAACTGGGTGCCATAATCAACTCTCCAGCTGCCACATGCATACTCAAACAGGGTCTCACAGAGATGGATGACTGGTGCCTGAGCCATGGCCTACAGCTAAATGCCATTAGTTGCATAGTCATCCGCTTTGGGAATAGCAACATGCCCACACATTACCACATAGGTAGTACTCCATTACATACGGTAGGAGTTGTTAGGTGATTGGAGACATGACTTGTTTGTACTGTCGCCTTTGACATTCACATTCCCAAAGTGGTTGGACAGACCTTCTATATAAGCCACCTTATCCCATATGGTTTCACATCTAGATCGAGTGAGGTCATTGTGCCCCTATACTCATCACAACCATGCTTGGATACAATGCCACATTTGGGGTGTACCTTACCCAACACCTGCAGCAACTGTACTGGCCACAGAAGTTCCTCACCAAGCAGATGTAGGGACTCACACAGATGGCCTGCACAGTTTGGATGCAGTAACTCCAGCTATACTCAGTTGCTTACTACCTACTCGGATATGATGTGTGCCTGTTGTTTACAGAAATACCCAACCCAGAATTACTGGACATACTCCACCTCAGGATATCCGACTCCTTTGGTGCTACACACTCCAGGGACATATACCTCAGCACAGATGTTAATAGGACATGCTGGAGGGACAGATTCTTATCCCAGGGCCTCCACTCACTCCGGATTGTGATCACAGTTTCACATAGGCAGAGCTACCCACTGACCACCTACAGAGGACATATTGATGGCTGTATGGATGATCGCATGTTTACCCCTGGGATATCTTTTGTGTCCCTGCTAGACAGAGGCACACTAGCCTAGATGTACATGGGCTATCTTGTGTGACCTACTATTCACTGGCACAGTGTAGTAATCTGACAGGGTTTCAAAAGCCAAACACATCCTGGCTAGGCTTGTACATGCCCTAGGGCAGATAGTCTAGTATCGACCTCTGAACCTATGTTCGGGATGCACAATATTTATTGCTGATACTGTTTGCAGGTCTTTATTATCTTTGCTTTCCAAGTTTCTATGAACAACTTAGGTATCTGCAGAACATATTTGATTATGACAGGGTTCCACTATATTATATATGTGTCTGTTGTCATGTAACTGTGTGCACAGGGTGGATTGCTGGATAGTGAGAGATTCCTGGGCTAACACATGCAACTGCCAGATATGTGTGGCCCACTGCTGTACTCAGACATGGCCTAAGTGTGTGAGCATGCCCAGTTCAGGCTTTCCCTGTTTTGTTGCCTGACATTTGTCTCATTTATTCAAGTGTGTGAGCATGCCCAGTGTGACCTTTCAGTATGTTGTGATCTGAGGTCCACTACATTTGTGGATGTGTATGAACATGATCAGTATTAACATTTATACTGTGTGTGTGTTTGGAAGTCAAGTTCTGTTCTTACAGAAGGACTCACCTTTGTATCATAACTCAACAGGGATTATGCTGTGCCTGCAGGGTTTCCATGAGATACTTTGCAAAGACTTATCAACATTCCTTCATACTGGCTGACCACTGCAATACTGTCATGGTTTAGTGGTTCAGTACTTTAACTATAGTGCACAGTATCCTGGGTTCGAGGCCCATCACTGCTTTATATTTTCATACTGAGCAGACCAGACTGCTTAATGGCCAGTTAAGCAAATATGAGCATGTTGGCTTTTGTTCAGCTATGCCCTACTTAGACCAGGCTTGTCCAACATTGTTGAATATTCACCAACTTTGCTGGACGTTGCCCAATATTACTCAACATTGACCACAGTTGCACTAGTTGGTGTGTGCGATTCTGTTTGCATATACTACATGGTGGTAAATGCCTTTTTGCACTGCTTTAAATTGCTTAACACATGGCAATCATACCTCAGGTGGTGCTGCAGGGCTGCCTATGTCGGATGCACATACTACACTCTCTGTACATGTCTGAAAGCAGGTAGTGTCAACTTAGGCATCCCTTTTACTATATGTGCGAGACAGAGAGAGGTATCATTTCCAGAGTTCCTACTGAGCCAGTGTATGTGCTATGCGCTGCCTCTTTGCCAAGGCCAAAGCATACTGGGCACGCCTCCTTCTGCCTATTGAGGCAGGCTCAGGTTGTTCCTCCTCCGAGTCACGCTCTGCCTGTGATGACCTTGGCAATGGTAGGGGGCTGTTTGGCCCAGGCCTATGCTGGTCCTGCTGCAGCTGTTTTTGCAGGATCATATTATGTAGCATAGCACATACCATGACAATTTGGGTACATGTAGTTGGTGAGTACTGCAAGGCTCCACCAGATGTGTCCAGGCACCGGAACCGTGACTTGAGCAGCCCAAACACACTCTCGATTACATTTTGTGTTTGTGCGTGTGCCTCATTATGGTGTTCCTGTTCAGGTGTGTGTGCATTTCTGATGGGTGTCATCACCCACGGCTCCAGTGCATAGCCAGCATCCCCCACTAGGTGACCATGTGGGATGTCCCCATTGCAAATGTCTGGTACAGCTGCATCAGATGCCAGATATGGGAATCATGGCAGTTTCCAGGGCAGCCAGCACACACATTCTGTATTATGCCCTGGGCATCACACACAACCTGGCAGTTGATGGAGGGGAAGCCCTTGCGGTTTAAGTAGACCCTACCCCGCTTGCCAGCTGGTGCTTTGATGCGTATGTGCGTGCAGTCTATTGCACCCACTACCTCAGGGTATTCCGCTATTTGCTGGAAGAGGCACATATTGCTGGCCAATACCTCACGGGAATTGGGGAAATATACATGATCACCGACATGTGCTGACATGGCATCCAGGAACTGGTGCAGCACCCTAGATGCTGATGCCTGTGATATCCTCATCATATCACCAGTTGGTCTCTGGAAGGTACCTGTTGCTAATATTCTTAGGCCAACACATATCTTGGTTTCCACTGGGATGGGTTCCCCTCTGTTGGTTATGTGTGTGAGGAGTGGCCTGCACAGCTCAACAATTTGCTGCAGGAGGTCTCTGTCCACTCTATAGTGCTCCACTATCTCCAGCTCATGTAGCCCCTGGTAGGTTACCCTGGGCCTGTACACTCTTCTCCGTCTCCTCACTGTGGGTTGTCCAGCAGCATTTCCATTGTCACCACCCTCAGCATGTTGCATATGTCGCCTTATAACAGCAATGGCAGCCCCTAACATTTTTTTGTCTCAGTAAAGCTTTTTCAGTTTTCACTTCTGTTAGCTTACTGCAGTGTCTCTTGTGAGAAACATAATGGACTGTTGTTTGCAGAGTTTTAAGTGCTAGGCTGGGCTAGTGTACTGCCTGTGTAATTGCCTGATTCTGATTGTTTTCACCTGCTAGCTCTGCTAGTCCTCCCTGGTAGCTTCCTACTATTTGTTGTGCTTCCTATTTCCTTTCAGTTTCCTCGGGGTGGGGGGGCAGTGCCATGCACACAAATGCAAACACGCTCACAGCAGCTCACACGTGCGCACACATGCTTACATGGACTACAACTTGCTTATTCGGGTTAAAACGCACGCACACCAGTGCAAACGCGCTTACAACACTTTAAACTGCCTTATACATGCTTACTCCGGCTTAAACGTGTGCACTCACGCTTACACGCACACACACTGTATTACTTGTGTTTACAGGCACGCACACGCGTGCATACCCGCTCAGCAAGAAACTTTGGTGCTATTCATGGCATACACCTTCCATTTCTTGCCTTTACCTAGTCTACCTGTTGACACACCTCTTTCAATGATGTGTAAATGGCAGCTGATACATGCCACTCTGCTCCAATGAGCTTACCTTCTTTCATACATACCCCATTCGTGATGTCACCTATCTTCTACTCTGTTACTCCCCTTATCCTACTCCTACACTCCACTGACTGTGCTCATTTCCTATGTAAACCTGCGATTCACTATCCTAACCCTCCTTTGCATAGGATTGCCTACTAATGCTTGATTACATCTCTTAGACTGTGCTTACTCCCTTAGCAACCTCTACTCGGTGGCCATGCTGTCTTCAGTCTGCCATTCCCTTGCATTGTAAATTAACAATTTAAATAAAATCCACATTTGTGGGTTTTAATTTTTATTTTTCTGGTTTTTAGAGCACAACCCATTTGCACGGCACTGCGCTACACTTAAACATCGGAAATCGGAGAAAAAAAAATTTTTTTTTTTATATTGCATCAGGAAACATTGCCATTGGCCATATATTTGGCCATTAACATACTTCCTGCACTGGATGCAACTTTTATTTGGAGCTGTCATGGCTCCGTTTTGCTATTTGCAGAACGGTACTCAGTTGTCAACTAAGTACATTTCTGCAGATAACACTGCTCTTACTCGGACAGGTTCGGGTTTCCTGAATCACAAATCTACCTCATTTGCATGCCTTTCACCTGCAGTTGAGGTAATTTGCATAACCCGGCCCTGTCCGTGTAAGAGCCATTTTAGGAGCTCTCTTGCACGCCCCTGCAGGCTGTTCCTGGATCGCTCGTCGGACATGATGGCTGCATGGAGTCTTACTCTACTCTTAGACTCCGTGCAAGCCATCGTGAATCCGGCCCATAGTCTTTCTCCAACACCCCTCCATACACAAAGAGGGCAAAGCATAGCTTCACAGCCTTGAGGGATGCATACATTCGGAGTCATGGGTAGCACAGTGTATGAGTGCTAATAATGTTACTATTCCCCATCCATATTTGCTAGGAATGTCTTGTATGTTTACATTTTGTCTGCCTTTATCAAGCTGAGAGGCAAGATTTATTTTAATATATTTGCATTTTGTTTACGCCAGTATCATGAACTCTAATAAATTCAGTTTAGATACTACAATGTTGCTTCTTAGTTCATATATTATTACCGATATAACAAATATTGCAATACAGCTGTCATTCTGTTTATGTGAACTTATCTGTTGTTTACTCAGTCCTGACAAGTCTGTATCCATTCTTACTTTTCACATCATCCCGGGTCTACCAGCTTACTGATCAGCTATTTTTTTCACTTAAGTTTAAACGTCTTAATTATAAGTATATTGCAGAGCAGACAGAAATGACCAGTCAGCCAGGTTCTTAGTCCATTCATGCATCCGGGAAGCACAACACAGATACCAGTTAAAAGTGACTAGAACACTACACTGAGATGTACTCCAATAACTTGGTTCTTCATTGGTTCAATGCAGCAGTGTTGCTGGACCAATGAGTATGGGAAAAATCAGCATAGCCATCAGTCAAAGTTGAGCACAGGCCATGCAGTCAATAGTTTGAGACCACTGGATTATAGAATATGCTGATTATTTTGCAGAAGAGCACTTCAACACACTTTAGGACTATTATTACTGCTCTCATATCTAGGATTTGATCTAAAAGCATTAGAAAATGTCTTCTTACTTTCATCACTGCAACCTAAGGTAGAGAAGTAATAGTGTTTTTGAAACCTAAGTAGAGCTTGCATACTAAATAGCATGACTGAAATTCAATAACTCAAAATCTGCAGAGTTTAACCTATATGCCCACAGTAGCAGCAGTTCATTAAACTATGGTAAAAAAAACATCCACTTAAAAAGCACATAAAAAGGCAAAAATAGACCTACATCAACAACTAAAACAGAAATAAGTACTATAGATATATATGTATATATAAAACAACAAAAAATGAACTCTAAAGAAAGAAAGAAGTAAAATAAAAGCAGGATATCTTTATAAATGTCCTTTTCCCGACAAGGCAGTGTAAGCACTGTCAAAGGTATTCACTAATGCTGATTTAGCTATTATAATTATGAACTAGAAAATTAATAAAAGGAAGTTTGCTTTAATGTAGCATTGATTTAAAGACTGCCTTCTTATGCAGAACTAAGACAGTCATTTTATGCAAGAAACCATTAGAAAATATTACTCATAAAATATGTTAAGCACAGCAGACATATGCTTAGTGCAGATTTCTTTTAGTAGATGTTAAGCTCCTTGTCAGGTATTAAAGTGGTTATGGTGATTTTATACTGCAATTACATTTCAGCCACCGCAAATATGTATTTATTGCCTCAGTCATGCATTGTAAACTAACAGCTGCAATACAATATCATAACAGCCAAGAGGCCAGGAGTGAAACTTAACACTTTCACTTCAGTACTATTTTAGTATGGAATATGGGATACCAATATGATACATAAGCAGAGTGTTTTGTTTTAGCATGTGCAACAAAAAAATCCATGCAAAAACAAAGCAAGGTTATATTCTTAAAGTCAACAGTGTAAAGAAGAAATGCTGATTAATTGCAGAAAAGTAACAATTTAATAATCAAAATATGTGTCAAGTCCTCTTTAAAAACTATGGGAAATATTTTCACACTCCTCTTTTTCCAAATTTAACCACACAAAACTAGACTGATATAAGTGACAACTAGCTATGTGATTATCAGTCATTTTAAAAAGATGTGCATAAAGGAGAGCAATATTATAAGGTGCTGTTTATGAACTGTGTACAGCAAGTGGACATTGAAAGGTAAAAATGATGACCAGAAAGAAAAATCATAAATCTGCAGAAAGTAAATGGCTACCTGCAATAGCCACATTTGCTTGAAAAATATTGTACATGGTTGCAATTATCCTACATGGCACAGTAGGGATAACAGTTTATGAATGAATGGAACACCAGGGATAACAATGAAATTCAGAGGGTTAGAGAAGTGTATACTGGTATAGAGAAAGTAGAAAACCTGCAGTAATGTAAACAAAAGTTTAAGAAAAGGGAGAACTTACCTCACCACCACATCTCCTGTTAGAGGAACAAAAAAGCAGATAAGCAGCAATACTTTACATGGTATTAGAACAGAAGGGTGAAAACTGATAACAGGGTTGCACTCAGCAGGAAAGTATGAGAATCTACAGCGCTACGGCTCACTTCTAGAATTACTTTTATCCTTTAAGTTACTAATACTTGAGTTAGAGACACTACCGATGTGGCTGAAGATGTGCCTCACTCCCTCCATCTACAGTGCTACGGCTCACTTCTAGAATTACTTTTATCCATTAAGTTACTAATACTTGATTTAGAGACACTGCCGATGTGGCTGAAGATGTGCCTCACTCGCTCCATCTACAGCACTACGGCTCACTTCTAGAATTACTTTTATCCATACTATCTTTTCGTCTTTTTTTCATTCACATCTCAGTGCTTTTCTCTTCATGCTAAGCTTAAAACCATTTGGACTTACAGTACTAAAATCTGGCTTCCCCTTCTTAATCCTTCTGATTCACTCTTAGCTCTTACTTTCTGTCCTTTTTCTTACATGTTATTTATTATTTCTGGCAGGACTGAGGGAAGAGGGGGTAGACATTTTCAATTAACTGCCTCTACAGGTCTCCTCTCATTCTACCTCTGCTCTCTCTCTCTCTCTCTCTCTCTCTCTCCTAGGCTTATTATTGTTTGAAGCACCATTTTTCGAAACAGTCCTAGGCAGACATCTTCCACTTATCCCTCCAGCCATGTTCATCGTATTCCAGTAAACATTCATTATTCATTCTAGCTTTGCATTCTACAAGCAATAGCTGAAAACTCCTTGCTGATGTGTTACTATAAATGTATGTAGCAGATGTGAATACTGCTGTATTGTTAAAGATAAACAACTAGGTGACTGTCTGACAGCATAGGGTTCAACTTAAGCAGTAACGTGACTAGTATGATTGCAGAGAGTGTTCCAAATTGGAATTATATCATCCGTCTCTTTTTATTGTTATTTTATTGACGTATAGTTGGTTGTCCATATACTCTGGCTGATTTGGTTACCAAGTTTATTATTATGCTGTTATTGTTTTACTGCTTTCCATACATATTAAATTATATTTAAAAGCTTTTGCATAGACAAACTGAATGCTGCTGTGAATCAATGCAATGTCACTGCTGAGTGAGTATAGATTAACTGCCATTTTGTAACAGTTGATTTATTGCTGCTGTACCCATGGTGTTTATTGTAAAGGGCTAACTGCTCATTGCGGTGTTTGAGCTTCATACCAACTAATAGCTTATCAGAAGTGATAATCTGGTGTACTCACTGCAAAATTCACTATTCATTTCTTAGTTTTGTCACTCAGAAGTACATCTGCAGGATCAGTTACATCAAACTGCTACAGTTTAGTTGTTAGTGTTCATTCCTACCTGCATTACCAAACAGTGCTAAGTCTTCCCAACACTCTGGTCTCAGGATCCCCAGCTTGGCATCATATTGTAATTCACATGTGGTGTTTCTCGGGACCATCAGGAAGGACAGTTTTGGAGACCATTCTAAGTCTTATTTTTTTAATCACTCCCTACATTTCTTCTAATATCTACACAATTCTCTCTTCCAATTTGCATCTCCTAATCTACCTGTTGTATTATATTTTTCAGACAACTGCATCTCTTATTTCTCAGATTTCTCTCCCTCTAAAAAAAAAAATATCCCTGGCCTGAAACACCATAAAAATTCCTTAAAGTCCTGTATGTGGTTCAAGTAAATTGTGAGTCAGTATAAGAAAATACTGAATCCAACAGCCATGTGGTTACGGCTGCTTAAATTACTTTTGCAGTTGTTGCCTACTTTTAAGTTACTAATACCTGTCTTCGGACCACTGCCAACACTTAGAAAGCATCTGTTGCTTTCCATATGCTGTTCATCTACGGAGCTACTGCTGACTTGCAAAATCACGTTTATCCCCCCCTCATTTCTCAGCCATACCTCAGGACCTTTCTCTTTGTACTAAGCTTAAAGCCTTTTAAAGTATTGCAATCTGACTCCCTCTACTTAGATCCCTTGAGTCACAATCAGCTCTTACTTTCTTACCTCTTTCACTATTTTCATTGACTGTTTTGTCAGTGCTGAGTACAGAGCAGGATACACCCCATTCTGCACTCAGTGCTGAGCGCAGGGGAGGGTGTCCTACTCTGCTCATCCCTCCTACCCTCACCTCGACTACATTTATACCTAAGCAAACCTAATGTGCATGACCATTACCCAATCATCTTGTCTCTAAATAAACAAATCATATCTGTCACATCTCTTTTTCCTAACTATCATTTCTGAGATTAAGAAATCTAACTACCTCTACAGAAATTCATCACCTGATTATAGATCTCATCTTACTCTTTTTAACCCTCATAAACCTACTCCCTGTTCATTCAGACTAATGTTTTGACTAAAATCACATCCTCTGAAATACTTTCCTCAACCCAATGTCATCTCCCTGAGCTGCACTGTCACCAAATATAACACTTTCCCACCTCTACTTTTAAGCCCCTCTTTTTGGCAATATTTTACACATGCATTAACCACTACTTGATCATTCACTCCTCCTCCTCCTCATGCCTCCATCCCCACTTATGACCTATTATCAGACCAGTACCTCCTTAGCCTTTGCTATATCTCACCATTACAATAAAGCTTACCCCTCTGACTACTTATTTTCCTCCATCCTTTCTGTCTCACTTACTCAGACATTCTCATTCCATTCAACTTATCATCTCTTTCTCCCATTCTCTATTCCCTTTTCCATTCATATCTTACCCTTACTTCTACTTCTCTATACCCTATACTCCCTCCAATCTCTTGCAATAAACCCTAGCATCTGTTATTCACCTTATCTTATCTCTTCCCTCCCATTCACTTGTATATATTTACCACATTTATACATCTGGCCACCTCCATCTCCTTCCACTTATGTTATGAACCACTTCTACCCATCTACCACCTCCTTCTCCCACCATCACTTCTCTAACTCCACTTTCTTATGAAACATCTAACCCACCTTCTCTTTTTTCATTCCCTTCTCTCACCTATCCTCTTATTACCTATTCCACCTAATTTCCCATGGTCTGTATTCTTTTCCATCTCCTCACTTCCCTTAATACACTCAACTAACCCCACACTCTTACCCACAGCTCATACACCTTGTGCAACAATCACATCTCTCCTGTGTGCAATTACCAGCTCCCCCTTATACTCCCATTCTTCCTCACTGGCTTCCATACATCTAATCTTTCCAACCAATAGCCAATCCTCCAACTCATCTACTATATTCTTCCTCATCAATTTCCTTCCTAGTTTCTATCCATCAATTATAACTTTCTCAAATAATTTTTATTACATTCTGTTTTAAGCATAACACTCCTATAAGTGCTTAAAAGAGTACATTACATCTAACCTCAAATATTGCTTTTCCATACTTATCACTTTTAATCATTCTGGTTATCCCATATTAACTACATCACCTTCGTATCATACCTGTCTCCTCAACACTGCCTTCATTCAACCTATTGCCACTATCTCTTGCTGACCACTCTTTATGTGCCCTAGTATTTACAACTTCTCCTACATTCATCCACTCATATACTCCTACACCATTATCTACTGTCCGTATTTCAATCTTTACACAAAAAATTAAATAAAAGTGTTTCTACCCATTTCACCTGCATCCCATCATAATCCAACTCTTTGGTGACATTTAACCTATCACTTGATCTTATCCCTCTATGAACCCATCTATCCCACATCATCAAACCCCTGCTCTCACAGGATTAAAATTTTATCATTCTGTCATTAGAATCATTTCTAGAAAAATTACTAACAGAAATGCCTATACAGCCTGTGATAGTCCCTATTCCAGGCCAGTAATCAAGGAGCCTCAGTCCTCACCATTGACACCAGTAAGAGATGGCCACTGGGAACAAAAATGGATACATACAGTACTTTTAGAAGCAGCTCTCTACAACAAACACAATTTCCCTTAAGAGCACACAGGAAGCACACTCCAGACCTGGGGCTTAATTATCTCTCTCCAGGCTCCAAACAAGGCTCCACAGTGACTACTTTGGAGACCTCTGTTTCTGTTACAAGTAGCTGACACACACAATTGGATATTTGATTTTCACACACACACACACACACATACACACACACACACACACACACACACACACACACACACACACACACACACACACACACACACAGACACACACACACACATGCACACACACACGCGCACACACACACACACACACACACACACACACACACACACACACACACACACACACACACACACACACACACACACACACACCTGGGAAAGGCAGTACCCCCTCTGCCCAGGCTATATGGTAACTACAGTGCCACCAGTCCACTACTGTAAGGCTCTTACAATGGTTCCCAATTATACCGAGTAAATGTAATACTAATACAAATTGTAGAGTTTCACTAATGCAGCAAAGCTCCAGGAGCGGCCACAGTGTCACTAAAATAAACATAAGTACTTTTAAGATGTTAAAGGTATTCTCCAAAAGATGAGCCAAAATGATAGGTACAGAAACATTTAATAATAAATAATAAAATAGAAAACATGAGAATACTGAATATGTAGTTACAATAAACACTAGAGGTTCAATCACAAGAGATATAAAAACATAGCACAGTTAGATAGAGTCACACAGATGCAGCAAAACAATACTTTACTAATCTCACTATATTTTCCTGATTGATTAAAGAATTACTGTTCCCTAGTTAAGTAATTTACTACAGCAGTGCAAGGTGCGGTGTGTGGTTATATGAGATATCTTTAAAAAAATCTTTCCTGTCAGGTTCCGAAAAACAAAATGCTACTGCAAGAGTTCTGTCATATCTTTCACTAACATCTAAAAAATCATTTCAGTGGCGGTTAGAGAATGACATCACATCTGGTCACCTGATTCTGGTACAATATAAAACAATTTCAAAAATGTCCACCCTTCCAGGATAGCAATTAGTACACCCCTAAGGACAATACTGTAAGATTCCTAGTCTTGGTTTTCCCAGATATTTTTGTCTGTGGCTGCAATCAGACCTGTAAGATAAAATCTTCATGGCCTAAACCAACCAATTTAATTTTCAACCTATTTTTCAAAATTAGCTGGACTGGGATTAAATTCTTCCCTTCCAGAATTCTCTGTTCAAACACATACATTTAATCAGTTATAATAATACTGTCTGACATACATATATATCTCTTTTATGTCCAGAAGGACCCAGTGTTGATGCATTTTTAACACAAGCAGCTTTACAAATACACTTTTAACATAAGAATCTGTACAAAATCAGTGTGATTCTCAAATGACATAATATTCTTTACAAAACTCTAGCTAGCTATGTTGGCATATGTTACACATGCACCGCCCTACTCTCCCTGGCACAGATGGCACTACATCATATCATCGGTTCCCCTTTATAACATCATCTGACCATAATGTTGACTCACTTTACAGTGAAACAACAACATCTAAAGTTTAGAACAGCGAATTCTTGGAACGGCGAATTTCAGCACCAGGAAACTAACCTCTTGGCCACCACTGATGACCTTTTCCCCTTTCTCCACTGTAGTGCGATCTTGGAGTTGGAATATTTAAGTACGGGACTAGGGGGTGCATCCCCCCACATGAGGGCATGGGGGGAGGTGAAGCCCCCACTTTGTTGGGTTTAATTTCTTTAGTTTTTTTTTCAGTGGTGGCCAAGTAGTTAGTTTGCCGGAGGTGAAATTCACTGTACTGGAAAATTGCTGTTCTAAACTTTAGATGTTGTCATCTCTCTGTTATGTGAGTCAACAATTTGGTGAGATGATGATATAAAGTAGAACCCATATCATCATATCTTTCCCCTCTTTGAAGACTCAAGTTAGTTTTTCAAGTGACCCTGGAAAAACATTGCATGAAAGAAATGGGCCTGTCTGGGAATACATTAACCTATTCCTGTCTTGAGAGCCCATCTGCATTGGCATTGCTGACCCCACTAAGGTACTACACTGGCATATTATATGCCCACAACCCTAGGCTCCACCTTACTAACTTGGCATTTTTTTGGCTGGCATGATGTAGCCATGTTAAGGGATTGTGGTCTGTAACCACAGCGGATTTCCTTCCATACAGATAGGGCTGAAGTTTCTGCAATGTCCATACTATAGGTACACATTCTTTTTCTACAGCTGCTTAACAATCCTCCCTGGGTTGGAGCTTATGGCTGAGATATACAACCGAGTGTTCTTCTCCCTCTGAGGAAACCTGGCTGAGTACCACCCCCACCCCATGGTTTAAAGCATCCACCTGCACAACAAATTATTTTCTGTAATCTGGACTGTCTAACACAGGGAGTCCTCTGAAAGTCCCTTTAAGCTTTTGAAATGGCTGCACACAGGCTGGGGCCCACATTACTTTATCTGTCCTGTTTTTCCTTGTCAGGTCTGTGAGGGAAGCAGCTATTATACTATAATTTGAATCAAGCTTTCTACAGTACCCTGCTGTCCCAAAGAATGCCCTCACCTGCTTTTTGGTAACAGGGGCAGGCCATGCGTGAACAACTTCTACTTTGACAGGATCTTGCCTGATCTTACCATTTCTCACTCTATGCCCCAGGTAGGAAACCTCTGCCATTCCCGCCTGACACTTACTGGGCTTAATGGTCAACCCTTCTCTTTGCAGTCTGCCCAGGACCTCCCTGATATGCTGAAGGCACTCCTTCCAGGAATGGCTGTAGATATCAAAATCATCCAGGTAAGCAAGGGCATTCTGTTGACACTGGTGAGGGATGGCCATTAGGAGCAAAATGGATGCACACAGGATTTTCAGATGCAGCTCTCTACTCCAAGCACAATTTCCCTTAAGAGCACACAATGATCACATCTCAGATGTAGAGCAGGACTCTTTCTCTCTCTCTCCCGGCCCCAAACAAGACTCCACACAGAACACTTTGGAGCTCTCTGCCCCTGTTCCAAATAGTTGACACACACTTGGATATATGATTTTCACACACACACACACACACACACACACACACACACACACACACACACACACACACACACACACACACACCTGAGAAAGGCTGGCAAAGATTTACCAGCTGTGCCTTCTCTGACCAGACTATAGGGAAATTACGCTGCCACCAGTTAGCTACTCTAAGGCTCTTACAAGGGTACCCAATTATATTTATGTTTCATTTATTTATTTAACATTTGTTTACCGTGAAAGTCTGACTTGGAACAAGCCAATTTTCAGTGGACACCCAGAGAGAATTGCTTGAGATGCATGCTTTTGTAATGTGGGAGGAAACAGGAGCACCCAGAGGAAGCCCACATAAATGTATGGAGGACATGCAGACTCTATACAGAAAGCACTCAATTTGAGAATTGAACCAAAAAACCTCTTGCTGTGAGACGACAATGTAAACTGCTACAGAACTGCACTGTCCAGTTATGCATTGTCTCTAAAATAAGCATAAGTACTCTTAAGATCTTAAAAGAATTCTCTAAAAGAACAGCCAGAATGATACTTAAAGAAATATTTAATAATAAATAATAAAATAAAAAACATGAGAATACTGAATATCTGATTATAATAAACACTAGAGTTTCAATCACAGGAGATATAAAAACATAGTTGGATAGATTCACACTGATGTAGAAAAACAATACTTAACTAATCTCACTATATTTTCTTGACTGACTAAAGAATTGCTGTTCTCTAGTTAAGTTACTTACTACAACAATGCAAGTTGAGGTGTGTAGTGTGAGATATCTGTAAGAAATCTTTCCTGTCAGGTTCCGAAAAACAAAATGCTTCTGCAAGAGTTCTGTCGTATGTCTCACTAACATCTAAAAAATAATTTCAGTTCTTGTTATAGAATGCAGAGAAACACACCCACTAGGGCAGATACCAAAAAGAAAATTGCAGCTCCACCAAGTCCAATGAATATCCAAATGATAAGCTGCAATTTTCTTCTTGTTATAGAATGACATCACATCTGGTCACCTGACTCTGGTACAATACACACGTAGAGCTTTGTTAAGTTCTGTTTCAGCATCTGAAAGCTGTAAAACAATTTCAAAAACTTCCACACTTCCAGGGTAGCAATTAGTACCCCCCTAAGGAACAATACAGTAAGTTTCCTAGTCTTAGTTTTCCCAGACATTTTTGTCTCTGGCTGCAATCAAACCTGTAAGACAAAATATTTATGGCCTAAACCAACCCATTTAATTTTCAACATATTTTTCAAAATTAGTGGGACTGAGTTTAACCTCTTCCCTTCCAGAATTCCCTGTTAAAACATATACATCTAGTCAGTTATAATAATACTGTCTGGCATACATGTATATCTTTTTCCTGTCCAGCAGGACCCACTGTTGATGCAATTTTAGCACAAGCCACTTTGCAAATACTTTTTAACACAAGCATCTGTACAAATCAGTATGATAGTCAAGTGACATAAAATTATTTACAAAACTCCAGCTAGACATGCTGGTATATGTTGCAGATGCACTGCCTTACTCTCCTTCGCACAGGTAGCACTACCTCATATCGTCACATCTCTTCTCCCTTTGAAGACTCAAGATAGTTTTTCTAGTGACCCTGGAAAAACATTGCTTGAGACATGCTCCTGTCTGGAAAATCATTAACCTGTACCCTGTCTTGAGAGCCCCTCTGCATTGACATTGCTGACCCAACTATGCTGCTGCACTGTCATGTCATATTACTGCAAACCTAGGCTCCACCTTATTAACTTGGCATTTTGTTGACTGGCATGATGTAGCCATGTTAAAGGATTGTGGTCTGTAACCACAGTGAATTTCCTTCCATACAGACAGGGATGACATTTCTACAGTGCCCATACCATGGTTAGACATTCTTTTTCTACAGCTGCATAACATTCCTCCTTGGGTTGGAGTCTATGGCTAAGATATACAACTGGATATGCTTCTCCCTATAAGGAAACCTGGCTGAGTACAGCCCCCACTCCATGGTTTGAAGCATCCACATGCACAACAAATTATTTGCTGTAATCTGGACTAGCTAACTCAGGGGGTCCTCCCTGAGACACTTTAAGCTTTTGGATTGCTTGCTCACAGGCTGGAGTCCATACTAGCTTATCTGGCCTGTGTTTCTCATCAGGTCTATGAGGAGAGCAGCTATTGTACTATAATTGGGAACAACCTTTCCATAGTTCCCCACTGTCCACAAGAATGCCCTCACCTGCTTTTTAGTAAAAGGGTCAGGCCATGCCTGAATAGCTTCCATTTTGGCAGGTTCTGGCCTGATCATGGCACACGCCACTCTATATCCCAGGTAGGAGACATCTGCCATACCGACCTGACACTTATTTTTTTATTTTTATTTTATTTTACATTTGTTTACCAGGATAGTTAGACTGGACAGCATGTCCTTTTACAATGGAGGCCCAGGGAGAAAAGCTCCACACAGAAAAATCCAAAGAACAAATATTTCAGAGAATAATTAAACAGAAAATGAGATTACAAATAGTAGCCTGTATGAGACAGTGTAAGTAGACAAGAAATACAATTGAACATAGAGTATAGTTTACATCAATTGATAGTAACAATATGTACAAAATAAAGATATGTCTGGGATAAAGTACTTAACATACAGGTGAGTAGAAAAAAAGTTATATTTGCACAATTTTTGCAGGTTAGGAGAGTTCCCATTTTAGTGGATACATATAAGTTAATAGTAATTACATTGCATAAATCAGCTGTGAAGCCCAGGTTAATAGCATTAGTATGAAGAAAGGTTGTCTGGGAGGAGTGGGAAGGTCTTAATCTGGGGTAGAGCAAGGGCAGAGCCATTTACTGGTAAGGTGGGTCTTTAGCATTTGTTTAAATTTAGTTAAAGTAATGCTAGATGTGGTATTGCTAGGTAGAGAATTCCAAATTTTGACAGTATAATGCAAGTAGAAATAGAGCACAGTGAAAAACTTCTCTAAAGGAAATTTCACAATCCTAAAAACCGAGGTGGAATCCTTCAAAGCCCCCGGGCCTGTGGAAAATACGGCCCAGACCGCAGAATTCTTTATAAACGCATTCTATGAACACCTTCAGGAATGCATGGATCATGCAATCCCAAATAAAACCAAGACCCAATCCTCCAAAGGCAGACGTTCTGTCTGGTGGACCCCAGCCATAAACAAACTATACAACAGAAGGAGGAAGCTACTACATGATAGAGCAAAATCCCAAAAAGGGAAGGCATCTCTGATCAGTATTAGCAAAAAACTACGGGCACTCTTAAAATCGTCTAAGGCCAGCTTTGAGAGAAAAATTGCACAGGACACTAAGGATAATCACAAGGCTTTCTTTAGTTATGTTAGGAACCTGGGTGGGAATTCCCAGATATGCTCAGGATTAGTCAAAAATGACAAAAAATACACCGAACCCACAGACATTGCCAACATCCTAGCTGACAGGTTCAGCGCAAACTTCTCCCCCCCCACCAAAAGGGCAAATATCTATCCCAGCAGAGTGCTGCCCCCCTGACATCTCAGATGCTCAGGTAAGAGCTGCCCTCTCTAAAGCAAAAAACACAGCATCAATGGGACCAGACGGTGTCCCGGGCTGCGTCCTACATAAACTCCAAGAAGAGCTAAACCCAAACATAAAACTACTGTTCAATCTCAGCCTTACTACAGGATATGTACCAAAAGAGTGGTGTACAGCAACAGTGGTCCCTCTCCACAAAGGTGGTGCCTCAACGGATCCTGGAAGCTATCGCCCCATAAGCCTGACTAGCCTGGTCTGCAAAGTTATGGAAAGGATCATCATGGACCTCATAAATAAAGATATTGGGGACCTACAGACACTGGATCCTACCCAGTTCGGCTTTGTTAAGGGCAGATCCTGCCTCTTAAACCTGGTTGATTTCTTTGAAACAGTCACCAAGGCCATTGATGAGGGGAAGGTGGTCCAGACAGCCTACCTGGACCTTGCAAAAGCCTTTGATACAATACCTCACTCGGACATTATAGATAAACTCACCAGCTTAAATATAAACCCCTATGTCACTAGATGGGTTGCAAACTGGCTCAAGGACAGAGCCCACATGGTTAGAATTGCTGGAGCCATGTCAGACTCCAAACCAGTTACAAGTGGCATCCCACAAGGCTCAGTCCTGGGACCTCTCTTGTTCGGTATATATTTCTCAGAGGTACAGGCCAACACGGAAGGACTGTGGCTGACCAAGTTCGCAGATTACTGAAAACTGGGTGCCATAATCGACTCTCCAGCCGACACAAGCATCCTCCAAAAGGGCCTCATAGAAACAGACAACTGGTGCCAGAGCCATGGCCTCAAGCTAAACGCCAAAAAGTGTATAGTCATCCCCTTTGGCAAAAACAAAGTGCCCACAAATTACCACATAGGTGGTAATCCATTAAGTACAGAAGAAGTAATTAGGGACCTGGGTACCCAAGTTAATAGCAATCTCTCATTTGACAACCATGTGGCCAAAGTGGTTAGAAAAACATTTTATATAGCCCACCTAATCATGAAGGGATTCACATCTAGATCAGGGGAGGTCATCGTGCCTCTTTACTCATCCCTCATCAGGCCCATAATTGAGTACAATGCCCCTTTTGGTATGTACCTTACCAGACACCTGCAGCAACTGGAAAGAACCCAAAAGTACCTCACCAAGAGGATCAAAGGGCTCAAACAGATGCCATATGCTGCCCGGTTAAAGAAACTCCAGCTCTACTCAGTGGCATACCGCCTGCTCAGAGGCGATCTGTGCCTGATGTATAAAGCCATGTCCAACCCGGAATTAATGGACATGCTGCACCTCAGAAAATCCAAATCCCATTGAGCTACGTGCTCAAGAGACTTGAACCTCAGCACTGAAATAAATAGGACATGCTGGAGGGACAGATTCATAACCCAAAGGCTCCCTTCACTCTGGAATAAAATCCCAGTCCAGGATAGACAGAGTCCCTCACTGACTCTCTTCAAGAGGAATCTTGATGAGTGGATGAGAGATTGTAGGTTTACCCCGGGTATCACTTCTGTGTCACTGTTAGACAGAGGCACAATATACTAACCTTGAAAAAGGGCATAGCAAAATTAATTTAAAATGGGTGGTGAAAGCCAAACACACTCTGGCTAGGCTTATAAATGTCCTAGGGCAGATAGCCTAGTATGAACCTATGAACCTATAGCACGATGTGTGCTGCTGAGATCTGTAGGAAGTGTTTATTGTTAGAGCGCAGAGTTTTGCTACTGGAGTAAGGGTCTAGTATGCTTTGAAGTGATGGAGTTGTTTTCAGGATGTTAAAAGATTTTGTAAGCCATGCTGTGCTGGGACAGGTATAAGTGTTGGGGAAGCTCTAACCAGTTTAATTGTTTTAGGGCAGATCAGTGATGAGGTTTGAATGTAGTGTTTGCTAAATATCTAGCTATTTTATTGTAACAGGATTCTATTTTTGCCAGTTCAGTTTTCCTGAGGTTTATAAGTATAGGTGAAGAATTGAATAGAGTTGAGGTCAAATGAGTTTTTGACAATAGTTATTCTTGTGTTTTTAAGAGATACTGTTTGTTTCTGTATAGTGTACCTACTTTTTGTGGACTTTTTTAATTGATTGGGATATGTGGATGTCAAATCTCATACTGTTGTCTATTTCCACTCCCAGTAGTTTGGTGTGTGGAGAGGGGATGATGTTAGCATTATTTGCGGAGGCAATGTGAAAAGATCATATGGGTATAGTAACTTTAATGGAATAACATTAATTTTGTCTTATTGGGGTTTTCAATTAAGTGGGAGTTTGTTAGCCAGGATTCTATTTTGAGAAAGGATGATTGAGTGTTTGTAGTTCTTGAAGGGTATTGGCAGCACATATTACTGTGGAATCACCAGCATATTGGATACTTGTGGCAGAAGGAGCTGTGGTGTAGAGATTATTTACTTACAACTACTTGTCTTAATGGTCAACCCTGCCCTTTGCAGTCTTCCCCGGACATTCCTATCATGGTAAGGCTTCATCATGCTAACATTGTACAATTTGTGCCCCTGCTTCCTGCTGAACAGGTTTACCATGTAATTAATATCACTGACCTTCCTTACCAGTTGCAAAGGTCCCTACCAAGCTGCCTGCAGCTTATGGTGACTGACAGGAATGAGCACCATAACCTGCTGTCCCACAGCTTACTCTCAAGTTTTGAGTATTTCTGTCATACCAGACTTTTTTCTGCTATTGGGGTCCTGCCAGGTTCCCCTGGGCTAAGCCCATGAGCTCCCTAAGCCTTGTCCTGAGGTTTAGGACATATACCTCAGCAGACTCCTTGTGGAATTCACACTCACTCTCCCACTCATCACTAGCCAAATCTAAAGACCCCCTCACCCTATGCCTATACAACAACTCAAAGGATGAAAAACCTGTGGATTCCTGGGGTACTGCTCTGTATGCAAACAGCAGATGGGGCAAGTATTTGTCCCACTCTTTCTTAAACTGGTTTGCAAATGCCCATAGCATGGTCTTTAGTGTACCTCTGCACAAGGCAATTATCCTGGGCATGGTAGGGGGTGGTCTTTAGGTGCTTCACCCCCACAGTGCTTCCACAGACAAGTAAGCAGGTCTGACATGAAATTGGCACCTCTGTCTGTCAGTTTGTCTCTGAAACCTACCCTGCTGAAAATCTCTAATAAAGAATTTGCCACCTTCTCTGCCTCAATGGAGGACAAAGCCACTGCCTCGTAGTATCTAGTAGCATAATCTACCACCACCAGGATATACTTCTTCCCTGTGGAACTTGACATACTCAGAGGCCCCACAATATACATAGCTACTCTCTGAAATGGCTCTTTAATCACAGGCAAAGTATAAAAGGAGCTCTAACCTTGTCTCCTGCCTTGCCTACCATTTGGCAATCCTCACAGGTTCTGCAGTACCTTATTACATCCACTGGAATCCCAATCCAATAAATGTTCTGCATAATATGTCTCCTGGTATGCTTTATGCCCATATGACCTGCAAAAGGAATGTTATAGGCCATGGGTAGAAGTGTTAGATAGTAGGCTCTGGGCACTACCAACTGCTGCATTACCTCACCCTCTAGCTATCCCTCAGGGGTCCACTGTCTGTACAGTAACCCTTTGTTCCAGTATACAGACTCCACTTCTCCTTGAGAATCAGGTGCCTCCTTAGCTACCTTCCTCAAGCCTCATAATGTATGGTCCAAAAGCTGAGCCTGTCTCAGATCTACCTTTGTGTCTTTTCCCAGCTCTCTTTCCACAGGAAACTTGGTATCTTCTGACAGCAGTGCCTCACTGTCAGCCTGGGTACTACCACTCACCTATCTCCTTGCAGTCACCCTGTCCATGGGAGCATCAGTAATTACCAGCTCTTGTGGCTCAGTTTCAGGTTCACTGATACAAGATAGCTTCCTCCCTGAAATAGCCACATAACCATCCCAGGCTTCAGGTATAGGGTCTGTCTGGGTTTCCCCCTGGCTACCAGACCAACATGCCTGTCTCTAAGACTGACTGCAAGTAACTGCATGCTCACAAGGTACTACATTATCTAAATCATTCTCTAGCAAGATATCTGCAGGGTTATCCTCAAGCACACCTATGTGCTTGCTTCCTTTTACACCCTCCCAGTCAAGGTGAACCCTGGCCAAAGGTATTTGGAATGGGGTCCTTCCTAAAACTCTGGATGGAGTGGACTACTGAAGCAAGTACTGCTCCTTTCTAACCACTGCAGGCTTCACAATAGTTATATCAGAAGCTGTGTCTCTCTTAGCAGTGGCCTTTTTTCCATCCAGTAAGATAAGATACAAACTCTGATGATAGTTTGTACACCTGATGTCTCCAGACAACTTACCACTGACATGCTGTTACTCCTACTTGCTGTCTCCCTCACCTTTTGTTTCCCACCTTGCTTAAGTAGACATTTGTATGCTACATGGCCCTCTGGCTACATTTAAAATATCTAACCCTTGATCATGGCCATGTATCTGAACTAGTGGCTTCCCCTGTTACTGGTGGGCTCTGTTGGGGTGCTTTAGGCTGCCCACCATGTGTTCCCTTATATCCATGTGCAGCACTTCTGCTTGCTAAGTAGAAATCCCCTTTTCTCCCCAGCTCATCTACAGAGTTACACTCCCAGTCTGCCAACCAGATTCTCATATCCTCAGGCAAAGTGCTAAGAGCTTATTCCCTCACCAAAAGTCTGCCAGTCTTTCAGAAGTGGTGACCTGACAGCCACCCACCTATGAAAATAAGTGCTCAACTCAGCAATGCAATCACATACACTTCTATCTGCCTTGTATCTATGCTCATGAAACTTTTTTCTGTAAGCTTCAGGTTCATAGATTAGTACTAAGCTAATTGCCCTTGCAAGCCATTTTAAGCCTAGCCAATTATCCCTTGTGAGACTCAAATCCTGCACCTTGTGTTTGTAAGGTAAACACCTTAACCATTAGGCCACCCTCCCAATATGTAAACTTAAAACATTCCAGTAAACATTGTTTAACGTTATCATAATTTAAACAATTACTATTAGACAACTTACAAACAGCAGTTACATCTTTACCACATAGTAAGTGTTCAGGAACCATACCCAGAGCCCTTGGCCAACATTATGCTGTTTACTTATTCTTTCAAATATATGAATAAAACTATCAAAATTATCACCCTCTGTAAACTGTTGCAGAAATTTACTGATGTTTATTGCTTCTGGAGTTCAGTTATTCCCTTCTCCATTACTTTCATGACCCTGAGGAAGAGTCAGCATCTCCCTCTCATGTTGGTTCTGATTCTCCATTTCTTCAGCCTCCAAATGCCACAGTCTGTCATTTACCTCAACCTCCAAACACCAGAGTCTATCTTTCTGATTCTAATTTCAAATGCGTGGCCTCTAGTTCAAGTATCTTTAACTCCAGATGGGTTTTTACGTCTTCTGAGGAAAAGTTGAACTGTCTTGTTTCTGAAGGCTGCCCATCTCCATCACCAGACTGGTTGTCTTTCTGATTGATGGATGGCCTGTGCTGCAGCTGCAATTAAGGCTGAAATCATTTCATATTTAGCATGCACCAGTTTATTGGCTTTGCACACTTTTGACAACTGGTTCTTTGTCAGCTTGCCATAATTCTCTGCTGACATCTTTGCCTGCTTTCCCTGACTAAACTAAACTAACAAAAATAAATAAAACTGTTGTGAAAATGAAACCCTGTATGTTTACCTTGTGACTGCTGAGAGTACATACACCTTCAGTGACAACTGCCCACAGGCTACTAAAGTTCAATTAATATCCAACCCAGCTGCCACCAATTTGTGATGGTCCCTGCTCTGGGCCCATAATCAAGGAGACTGGATCTTCATCAATGACACCAGTGAGGGACAGCCACTAGGAACAAAAATGGATACACACAGTATCTTAAGATGCAGCTCTCTGCACCAAGCACAATTTCCCTTAAGACCACATAGGCAACATACTCCAGACCTGGGGTAGACTCTTTCTCTCTCCAAGCCCCCAACAAGACTCCACATTATCCACTTTGGAGCTGTCTGTCCCTGTTCCAAGTTGCTGACACAGACACTTGGATATTTGATTTTCACACACACACACACACACACACACACACACACACACACACACACACACACACACACACACACACACACACACACACACACACACACACACACACACACACACACACACACACACACACACACACACACACACACACACACACACATGGGAAAGGCTGGCATAGATTTACCAACTGTGCCCCATATGCCCAGACTATAAGGTAATTACACTGCCACCAGTCAGCTGCTCTAAGGCTGTAAAAGGGTACCCAATTATACTGAGTAAATTTAATACTAATACAATGGTAGAGCTTGACCAATGGAGCAAGGCTTCCAGAAGTGGCCATAGTGTCACTAAAATAAGCATAAGTACTCTTAAGATGTTAAAAATATTTTAAAAGATCAGCCTGAATGATAGGTAAAGAAATATTTAATAATAAATAATAAAATAGAAAATATGAGAATACTGAATTACAAGAGATATAAAAATAATATATTTGGATATATTCACACAGATGCAGAAAACAATACTTAACTAATCTCACTATATTTTCCTGACTGAATAAAGAATTAAAGGCTTCACCTAAAATAATGCCATTGATATGGCTCTTTGAATAACATATCCAAGCAAGAAAAAGTAGTCTCAGTATATTTGTAAATTACCTTTCTTTTTTCAGTCTCCATACTGGAAGACATTACTGCCATATTTACAATGTTAATCTATCTTGTACCACATGTTTTTGAACATATTATCATAGGCCATTTCTCAATCTCTTACTTACTGCCTACTTGTATGCTTGAACACCTACCTCAGAACTATATGTCCCTTTGTAGTGCCTATACCTATGCATTCCTTGCATCTAGCATTCTTACTGTATTTGATACTTTTGCATTTCTCTAAATATAGGCTGATTCTGCTTCATTGTTGTCATTCGTCCCTCTATAACATAGAAGACAAGCAGGTGAGGTCTTTTATTTGGTTTAATACATAGAAACACATCAGGATGGATAGGAGCATCATAAAATACAAACAAACTAGTTAACAGACAGACCTTACATACATACATGCTTACATCTCAACAGCTAACTATAAAACGGCAGTCAGACTTGCAAGTGCTCAGTATTTATACACTTGTGCAAGCTCTTGAATAGCTTCTTAAAGGTACATAGACACACACACTGATCTACATCCTCCCTCTTTAAAATACTGCCCTTTATAAAAACAATATTAGAGTTAGACATGCATTACTATAGACATTAGAAACAAAACACACTGTTCATGTCCAAGTTGCTTCATATCTGCTAGAGGGTTTAGAGATGCGACCAAATCTCATAACATAACAGTTTGGACAAATTTATCAACAGGGACAGACTTCGGTGAACAGCCCATATCAGGAACTTCTGGATTCATCACAGGAACGGGAATGTACTCTAAAACGTCCTCTGGAATTGGAACACTGGACAACTAACTCTGACATAAAGAATCTTTCTCACAGGCTATGTGCTGTGGTATAGTCTCAGACACCACTATTAAATGTTTAAAAATTCCAAGTAAATTCTGCTCCTTGTGATTCTACAATGTACAAGCTTGTCTCTGGGCAAATACTCTTCATGACACCAATCTGATCATAACCTTTGGATGTTTGCATCCTTACCATTTCTTCTTCTTGCAATGGATTGAGCAGTTTTATGGTTTTATCATAGTAGGAATTCTAGGTTAAGTGCTGCTTCTTCAATAGATTGGTTTTCACTGACCTTTTGCTCTTGTCACATAGAGCCAACAATTGACTAGTGATTGGTAATATGGTTCTGGTTTGTCTCGACAGAGGTCTCTGAGGAGGTGAACCAAGATGTTTATCACAAGGAACATTTCTGAGATTCAAGATATTCAGGAAAACATCACTATTATCTGATTTTGGTTTCTCACGTAACTGTTTTGCACTGTTTGAACTGCACGTTTTGCCAACGCATTTGACTGCGGGTACTCAAGGCTATTCATGACATGAGTGAAGTCGCATTCTTCAGCAAATCTTTTGAACTTTTGGATTGTAAACTGCATGCCATTGTCAGAAATAACTTTGTGGAGACTACCATGCACTGCAAAATGATGCTTCATCTTAGTAATGACAGTACTGGATGCTAGGTTAGGAAGTAAGTCAATTTTGAACCAATTGGAGTAAAAGACTACTAACACCAAATAATGTTGACCATTCCACTCAAAGATATTAGTGGCTACTGTCAACCAAGGTAGTTCTGGAATCTGGTTTAGCTGAAGTGGCTCCATCTGTTGATGTCGCTTAGTACTATTACATACTGAACAAGATGAAAGTGCTCTGTCAATGTCTTGTGACAGAGAAAGCCAAAATACTAGTCCTTTCACCCTTCTTTTGGTAGATTTGGTTCCTGAGTGACCGCAATGCAAGATAGTAATGTACTCTTGTTGCAAGGACTTTGGATCAATTACTTTTGGACCTTGCATAATGATAGCTTTGTCAGACAAAATCTCATCTCTGTAAGGAAAATAAGGTTGCACTTCCTGAGGTAAACGATCACTTTGATTGCCATTCTTGACTGATAAAGTGGTTGAGCCACTCTAAAACTGGATCTGTGTCTATGTGATCTCTCAACTCAACAACATGTGTAGAAGAAAAATTGCTCACTTCCATGACTTCAAAATCAAGGTTCTCATTCTCATGCTGTTGTGTGGTGTTTCTGAGCGATCTGGATAATGTATTAGCAAGATAAAGAAGTTTGCCTTTCTTGTAGACAAGACTGAAGGTATACTTTTGTAATCTCAGTAGCATTATACGTTGTAGTCAGGCTAGAGCTGAATGCATAGGCTTTCTCAAGATAGTGACTAGAGGTTTAAGGCCTCTTTCAATCTGGATAGGTCTACCATAAACATAATCATGGAACTTTGAACATGCAAATGCAATTGCCAAAAGCTATTTCTTGATCTGCACATACTGCATCTCAGTTTGGGTATAAGTTCTCAATGCATAGGCAAAAGGTTTATCCTCCTGTAGAATGACTGCACCAAGACAAAATATCGAAGCATCACAGGAAAGTGTAACTGGTTTGTGAACATCATAATATCTGAGAGTTGGTAGACTAGCAATTCTCTGTTTCAGGACATCAAGTGCTCTTTGGTGCTGCTCTAACCAAGACCAGGATACACCTTTACATGTCAGCTCTCTAAATGGTGCTGAAAGTAGGCTCAAGTCTGGAATGAACTTGCCTAGGTAGTTAACCATGCCAAGAATATTTTGCAGGGATTGAAAATTGTCTGGAGCTGGCATCTCAAGAATGGCTGTTTTCGTTGAAGGGTCTGGTCATAGGCCTGTATTAGTAAACAAATGACCAACATAAGTAACCTCTTGTAGCCTGAATTTGCATTTCTGTGGATTGAGCTTAAGATTCAGTTGACATGCCTTTTCTAGAGCTTTTTTGAGGTTTCTGACATGCTCTGCTTCACCATGACCTCCTACTAATATGTCATCTACTATAATAGCACAAGGATACCCAGAATAAATTTGCTCCATTGCACATTGAAAGACTTCACTTGCAGAATGTATCCCAAATGGCATTCTCAAAAATCTGTACCTGCCAAACAGAGTACTGAAAGTAGTGAGCAATGATTATTTCTTGTCAAGCTGAATTTGCCAAAATTAACTCTTTGCATCTAAGACAGAAAAAAACAGTGGCATTTGGCATCAAAGCTGCTACTTCTTCAACTGTGTGCATTGGATGATGAGGTCTTTTTAGCGCTTTGTTCAAATCTCATGGATCTATACCTATTTCAATGTCATCCGAGCTCTTCTTTTGAGCTACCACCATGGAAGACACCCACTCAGTTGGAGTAGCAACTGGACAAATCACACCTTGTCACACCATTTTATCTAGTTTGGCTTTGACTCTGTCTTGCATGGCTATTGGAACTTTTCATACTGGCCTGATAACTGGACTGTCCTCTGAGTCTAACTTCAAGGAGTACACAAGTGGGAAGTTTGCCTAGTTTGTCTTCAAAAAGATCACCATAGGTAGAAAAATGCATTGGAGAAAATTAGAGTAGTGGTCTTTCAAGCTAACTTGGTGGACTTCCTTATTAAATAAAAGCAACCCATTTTCAGTCTCTGAGCCCCAGTAATGACTGGACATGCCTCTTGAGCACATAAAATAACAAGTTGTAGCTTCTTCCAGCAGAGTAAGATGAAAGCAATACTGAGCCTTCAGTTTGAATTTCTTCACCTCCATAAGCAACAAGCTTCACACACCTTGCCAAATCAACCCTTCCACCATGACACACTCTAGCAAATGTTTCTGCTCATATAACATTGCACATGGAACCTGTGTCAACTTTGAGCTCTGTGCGTTTGCCATTTACACAAACAGTAGAAAATACTTCATTCTTTGCCCTTAAATGTACTGCATTGACTGTTTCATGAAGCACTGACACACCATCAGCATAAAAAGTAGGGATCCAGCTTTCTAATTGATCAATTTGTTTCTTAAAATATTCCCTTTTAATAAAAGAATGTGGGCCTTTTGATAAACAAAACCTTTTGAAATTATCCCATTTATTGCACTTGTGGCATTTATGACCAAAAGCTAAACATGCTTCCCTTTTAGATTCATGACTTCCACCACAGTTATGACAGTTGGAAATGAAACTAGGTTGGGGCCCATGCTTTGAGTTTGCTGATTCACTCTTACACTTCACTGACACTGTGCAAACTCTGGAATTTGCTGGAAAGCTCTGGGGTTTATCAGAAAGTGCTGCAGGGGCCTACAGTTGCTACCATGTGCTTGGGCCTGTTTCTTTTAACCACATGCTGCATACTATCAGGATGAGCTTTATCACTGTGCCTTCTAGAGCTGTTATCATTTGTAAGCATATTTGTGTGCTTTTCTGTGAGCTCATATATCTGACAAATCTCAATGACCTTATTCAAAGTTAAATCACTGACACAAAGTAAAATCTTTCTCACAGCATCATCTTTTATACCACACACGTCTGTCTTTTATCAACTCATCCCTTAAATTACCAAATCTGCATGTTTTAGCCTTATTTCCCAAGTCTGATATATATGCTACAAAAGTTTCACTAGGATTTTGATCCCTTGAGTAAAATAAGTACCTTTCCATTGTAACATTTGTCTGGGAAGTACACATGTCTCTAAATTTATGTTTTAAACATTCTGGGTCCTCCCTTGACTCAGCCAGTACTGCAATATAATGTTTTTTTCCCTTTCCTCTATAGATAGCAGGTGCATACACAAATGAATGTTCCCTTTCTATGGCATCTGCCCCAGCTAAATTAAGCAGAATAAATGCTTTTGTACAATCATCTTTATCAGAAAATGCAGCCAGTATGAAAATGTTGTCCTCTTGCTCAAACACTCTCCAGTTCTCAGCAATATTACCGTCAAACACAAGTGCACTGGGTTTCCAATATCCATCTGCCATGTCCACAAAGTATGTACATAAATACAGTGAAAATAGGGCCCTTGTAATTATGTATGGATAAACTGTTCCGTGAGTCTGTAATAACATTCAAATGCACAATAAACTCTTCAAAATTCTGTACTTTGTGAAATATGCTCTGTAATGGATGTACTTTGTGAAATAGCTTTACTGTAACACTGCACAAACATGCGAACACTTTATACACTTTTGATAGCTCGAATATCTTTCCTTAATACAAAAAAAAAAATGTTTTGTGAGAATGTGGTTGTTTCCCTTTAGTTTATTCATTTTATGCAATTTAGAGTGTACTTCAAACATTTTCCATAGTAATTTGAATACTTTATCAATATCGTACATATCTGTTTATGTGAATATTGTTTAGAACGTTCTGTATGCCTCGTTTCATATTTTGCAAATATGAAAGTGCTGATCAAGTTTTTATATCTAAAATTTGTTTCTGTTCTGTTTTGCGAAGTATATACATTTTAGGGATGATTGACTGTTGTATATTCCTCCATTTCTAATCGGTTGCCTCATGGCTGTATCTCCAGATCCCATTCTGACACCATGTCACTCATCCCTCTCTAACATAGAAGAAAAAGCAGGTGGGGTATTTCATTTAGATGCTTTAACACATAGAAACACATCAGGATGGATAGCATCATCATAAAATACAAACAAATTAGTTAACAGACAGACCTTACAAACATGCATGCTTACATCTCAACAGTTAACTACAAAATGGCAGTCAGACTTGCACATGCTCAGTATTTATGCAATTGGACAAGCCCTTGAATAGCTTCTTAAAGATACATACACACACACATTGATCTACAATTGTCTCCTGAACTTTCTGGTATTCTGTAATATTTTGTACTTTTTGCATGCTCTTGTAACTTTGGTATATTTTGTATTCTTGCATTTTTGTATTCCTGCATTTCTGTATTTTTCTGGCATATTGTATGTGAAGCTTTTCTCCCTGGACCTCCTCTGAAAATGGGTTTTTCACCCAGTCAGACACTCTCGGTAGACAAATGTAAAACAAAAATAAAAACAAAATAGTTAAGTTACTTACTACAGAAAGACAAGATGATAAATTTTGAGTTGCTTACTACTGCAAGGCATGATGAGGTGTGTGGTTGTGTGATATCTATGAGAGATCTTTCATGTCAGGTTCAGAAAAAAAAAAGCTGCTGCAGGAGTTCCAGCATATCTCTCACTAATATCTAAAAAAACATTTCAGTGCTGATTATAGAATGATATCACATCTGGTCACTTGACTCTGGTACAATATACACCCTGAGCTTTAATAAAATCTGTTGCATATGTTCATAGGTTCATAGGTTCATACTAGGCTATCTGCCCTAGGGCATTTATAAGCCTAGCCAGAATATGTTTGGCTTTCGTCACCCATTTTAAATTTATTTTGCTATGCCCTTTTTCGAGGTTAGTATACTGTGCCTCTGTCTAACAGTGACACAGAAGTGATACCCGGGGTAAACCTACGATCTCTCATCCACTCATCAAGATTCCTCTTGAAGAGAGTCAATGAGAGACTCTGCCTAACCTGGACTGGGATTTTATTCCAGAGTGAAGGGAGCCTCTGGGTTATGAATCTGTCCCTCCAGCATGTCCTATTTATTTCAGTGCTGAGGTTCAAGTCTCTCAAGCGCGTAGCTCGATGGGATTTGGATTTTCTGAGGAGCAGCATGTCCATTAATTCCGGGTTGGACATGGCTTTATACGTCAGGCACAGATCGCCTCTGAACAGGCGATATGCCACTGAGTAGAGCTGGAGTTTCTTTAACTGGGCAGCATATGGCATCTGTTTGAGCCCTTTGATCCTCTTGGTGAGGTACTTTTGGGGTCTTTCCATTTGCTGCAGGTGTCTGGTAAGGTACATCCCAAAAGGGGCATTGTACTCAATTATGGGCCTGATGAGGGATAAGTAAAGAGGCACGATGACCTCCCCTGATCTAGATGTGAATCCCTTCATGATTAGGTGGGCTATATAAAATGTTTTTCTAACCACTTTGGCCACGTGGTTGTCAAATGAGAGATTGCTATCAACTTGGGTCCCCAGGTCCCTAATTACTTCTTCTGTACTTAATGGATTACCACCTATGTGGTAATTTGTGGGCACTTTGTTTTGCCAAAGGGGATGACTATACACTTTTTGGCATTTAGCTTGAGGCCATGGCTCTGGCACCAGTTGTCTGTTTCTATGAGGCCCTTTTGGAGGATGCTTGTGTCGGCTGGAGAGTCGATTATGGCGCCCAGTTTGCAGTTATCTGCGAACTTGGTCAGCCACAGTCCTTCCATGTTGGCCTGTACCTCCGAGAAATATATACCAAACAAGAAAGGTCCCAGGACTGAGCCTTGTGCGACACCACTTGTAACTGGTTTGGAGTCTGACATGGCTCCAGCAATTCTAGCCATGTGGGTTCTGTCCTTGAGCCAGTTTGCAATCCATCTAGTGACATAGGGGTTTATATTTAAGCTGGTGAGCTTATCTATAATGCCCGAGTGAGGTATTGTATCGAAGGCTTTTGCGAGGTCCAGGTAGGCTGTGTGGACCACCTTCCCCTCGTCAATAGCCTTGTTGACTGTTTCAAAGAAAACAACCAGGTTTAAGTGGCAGGATCTGCCCTTAACAAAGCCGAACTGGGTAGGATCCAGTGTCTATAGGTCCCCAATATCTTTATTTATGAGGTCCATGATGATCCTTTCCATAGCTTTGCAGACCAAGCTAGTCAGGCTTATGGGGCGATAGTTTCCAGGATCCGTTGAGGCACCACCTTTATGGAGAGGGACCACTGTTGCTGTACGCCACTCTTTGGGCACATATCCTGTAGTAAGGCTGAGATTTAACAGTAGTTTTATGTTTGGGTTTAGCTCTTCTTGGAGTTCATATAGGACACAGCCCGGGACACCGTCGGGTCCCATTGATGCTGTGTTTTTTGCTTTGGAGAGGGCGGTTCTTACCCGAGCATCTGAGATGTCAGGGGGGCAGCACTCTGCTGGGATAGAAATTTGCCCTTTTGGTGGGGAGGGGGGGGAGAAGTTTGCGCTGAACCTGTCAGCTAGGATGTTGGCAATGTCTGTGGGTTCAGTGTATTTTTTGCCATTTTGGACTAATTCTGAGCATATCTGGGAATTATCACCCAGGTTTCTAACATAACTAAAGAAAGCCTTGTGATTATCCTTAGTGTCCTGTGCAATTTTTCTCTCGAAGCTGGCCTTAGACAATTTTATGAGTGCCCGTAGTTTTTTGCTAATACTGATCAGTGATGCCTTCCCTTTTTGGGATTTTGCTCTATCATTTAGTAGCTTCCTCCTTCTATTGTATAGTTTGTTTATGGCTGGGGTCCACCAGACAAGACGTCTGCCTTTGGAGGATTGGGTCTTGGTTTTATTTGGGATCGCATGATCCATGCATTCCTGAAGGCGTTCATAAAATGTGTTTATAAAGGATTCTGCAGTCTGGGCCGTATTTTCCACAGGCCCGGGGGCTTTGAAGGATTCCACCTCAGTTTTGAGGAGTGTGAAATTTGCTTTAGAGAAGTTTTTCACTGTGGTTTTCTGGGCAAGGGGTGGGGTCGGGATGTGAATATCCAGTGAGATTAGTTTATGGTCTGATCTTACCAGTGAGGGATACACTTCTGTTCTGGAGCATAGAGTCCCCATGTTGGTGATGATCAGGTCCAGTATGTTTTCCCCTCTTGTGGGAGTGGTAACAAGTTGTTCCATAGCATTTGAGTTTATAAATTCTTGGAACCTTTGGGCTAGGGTGTTGGAGCTAGAGTAATGCTCCCAGTCTATGTTTGGGTAGTTGAAGTCGCCCAATATAAGGGTGTTTGGAGAGACCTTCATATTTTCCAGTGTTCTCAGGAAGGCCGAGTGGGGTTCCTGGGTTTGGGAGGGTGGTCTGTAGCAGGCTATAAACTGGAAGGCAGTTTTACCCACTGTTAGTTGCACATGGATAGTCTCTGATGCTTTGTGCTTTGCCACCAACCTGGAGATGTGGGTATCTTTGATGAATATCGATACTCCCCCTCCTTTTGTGGTTCGGTCCAAGTTTTGGAGCCGAAAAGCATGGTATGAGGTATAACCTGGTAGTGCTGGGGTGCTCTCGGGAGCCCTGAACCAGGTTTCTGTTACTGCACAGATATCGATGTTCTCCATGCTAAGGAGAGTTTCGAGTGCGTGCATCTTGAGGTTTAGACTTCTGGCGTTGAGTAGCATTACTCTTAGTTTCTTATCCCTTGTGATACCTATGGAGGTGGGTTTGTCTTTTGAGCCTTGCCTAAAAAAGGCACTATGGGGGTAGCAAGAGCCTTTGCCAATATCCGAAAGCCCAGGGGTGACAGGTGCAAGCCGTCCCTAGCGAAGCATCGTGGCTTGTCGAGCATATCATCCCAAGCTGACAGGCATTGGCTCCCCTTTGAATGACACCAGTACTTAAGCCAATTGTTGAAATTGATCATCTTGTCTTCATATTGTGGCATCATTCTTGGTGAGGGTAAGATGCTACTCAAGGTCAGGGTCTTACCGGCCTGGGCTACATGCTCAGAGAGCTCCTCTATGTCTCTTTTCATGTAGTCCAGGGAGGTACATCTCAGGTTATTCACACCAGCATGGACAATGACTGAGTCATATTTATACTTGCCTTGGAGTGACCTGAGTGCTTGTGTTATGTGGCGGATCCTAGCGCCCGACAGGCTGCTCACCATGACCCTCTCCTTGTTCAGCCTGGTGAGCGGGAAGTCAGTGTGCCTGACGATAGTCACCTGTTACAAGTGTATCAGGTGTGTTGTTTAGTCTTAAGGGCTGTGACTGTTCGGCACACTGGCTTTGTGAGATATGTGTTGCACGTGTTTTGTTTTGGGGTAGCGGTTGCTTGGGTGTCTGCTTTGGAGGTCTCTGCTGCTTAGGCAGATCTTTATTTAGAGCCTCCGAGTATGTTTTTGTGTGATTATGTGTTTGGTTTGCTGTCGTGGTAGGTCTATGTGAGACTGGAATTGTAGTAAGTGTGGTTTCCTTCTCCTCCTTACTGGTTATGCCAGTACTGAGTTGAGAGAGCTTAGCCTCCAGTTTGGTTATATGGTTGCATCTCTCACATGTGTTGGAATTTGTTGGGAGGAGGAGAGGGTTGTCTGTGTACATGAGGCAGTTGTAACATTGCCTCAAGATTCCCAGATTCACCAGCTGGACCGGAGAGGAGATTGACAACTGACCTTTGGACATGCTAGAATAATATTGGGAATTCCTTTATAATTGAAAACAAGGGCCAGTGGGGAGTGAGGGTGTAGTGCTTTTAATTTTTGTGCTGACTTATATAATTGCTTTAGTGAGCAAGTGCCAGGTAACTTAAGTGCAATGTGTTACAGGTAACTTAAATGCAAAAACGACAAACAGTAACTTTCTTTCAAGTGAAACAAGGAAATAAGTACAGTAAGCAATGCAGATATCACTAGTGATCCACAGAAGCTGAGAAGCCGCGTATTAGGTGGAATTAGCGTTCCAGGAAATAACAAGCAAACAAACAACAAGCATATAAACAAAGCTAGATTCAGCAGGCCTGGATCTAGTCTATGCTACAGCAAACAAGGTGTACCAATTTCAGTAAGATACAGTTCAAATATTCAGGCACTATAAACCTTTAACCAGAAATTCCCAGCTCAGAAGGGCAGAGTCCAGCCTCTTCTCCCACAAGAGTGCAGACCACGAACCTTCTTAATGTAAAATAACTGGCCTGAAGCCCAAGTGCTTAAACCAGAACTAATACACTTTAAGAATAACAGACACTGGGCTCTCAATCAGCAGTTCCCAACTTAGAAGGATGAAAGCTACCTGTCCTGCCACCACAGTGCATGCTACAAACCTTCCTAATGTAAAACAACTGGTCTGAAGCCTAAGTGCTTAATCCAAAAGACTTAGAATGATAGCTACACTTTAATCAAGTTACTACCAAGCAGTAATAAATACAATTGAATACTTTAGAGAATGCCTGGATTAGTGCTCAAGTTACACAAACAAAGCTAGATCCTGCAGGCCTGAATCCAGTCTATGCCACAGCAAACAAGGCGCACCAACTTCAGTAAGAAGCGGTTCAGATATGCATGCACTATAAGCCTTTAACCAGAAATTCCCAGCTCAGAAGGGCAGAGTCCAGCCTCTCCTCCCACAAGAGTGCAGACTACGAACCCTCTTAATGTAAAATAACTGGCCTGAAAGCCCAAGTGCTTAAACCAGAATTAATACACTTTTAGAATAACAGACACTGAGCCCTCAATCAGCAGTTCCCAACCTAGAAGGATGTAAGCTACCTGTTCTGCCACTACAGTGCAGACCACAAACCCTCTCAGTGCAAAACAACTGGTCCGAAGCCCAAGTGTTTAAACCATAAGGCTTAGAATGAGTTATACTAAGCAGTAATAAATACAATTGAGTACTTTTAAGATGATGCAAAAGTAAAATAAAGTAGGTAGAAACACAAGTACAGTAAAAGCAGATGAATTTTTTTTTTCTGAACAAGTGCTGAGATCAAATAAACAGATTTGAGTGCTGAAACTAGAAAACTGACTAGTTATAAGAAAAAAAAACTAAGCTAGAAGGCTTCCCTCCAACACAGATGGGCTTGGGGGCTCAGAAGCCTACAAATAGTCTATACCACTTAACAGGAAAGGCAGGAAACAAGCTTAAATTTTTTTTTTCTGTTTCCCAGATGCTCTCTTTGTACACAGTAGGAGTGCCTGAAATCAGAATATGATCTCACTGCACTCAGTTGAGTGAGCAAATGAGATGGGCCCAGAAGGCGTATCCAAACACAAATTTACAAGAGGGGCGGGCAGTTTCAAGGCCACTAAGATTAACATCAAAACAAAAACAGGGAGGGTGAGTGGGACTAACTGATGAGCAGAGTCAAAACTTCCAGTTCAGTTAATATTCCTGCAACACAGTTAAAATCAATTTAAATACTGTATTTTTTGAAAAAAAAAGTGCAGATAAAGGTACTTAAATTCTCTTATACGTCCAATTGAATACAGCTAGCTCTTAGCCGGCCAAAGCTGAGGTTTTTAAGCAGAAAATATTTCACACTGTACCACTTAAATAGGCAAGGAAAGGAAATCAAAGAATGTGGCTGCCCCCACACCTGTAATTGCTAGCAAATAATAAAATTCAGCAAACACTGACTAACTTCCAGTTCAGTTAATATTCCTGCAACACAGTTAAAATCAATTTAAATACTGTATTTTTGAAAAAAAGTGCAGATAAAGGTACTTAAATTCTCTTATACGTCCAGTTGAATACAGCTAGTTCTTAGCCGGCCAACCTGAGGTTTTTAAGCAGAAAATATTTCACACTGTACCACTTAAATAGGCAAGGACAGGAAATCAAAGAATGTGGCTGCCCCCACACCTGTAATTACTAGCAAATAATAAAATTCAGCAAACACTGACTAACTTCCAGTTCAGTTAATATTCCTGCAACACAGTTAAAATCAATTTAAATACTGTATTTTTTGAAAAAAAAAGTGCAGATAAAGGTACTTAAATTCTCTTATACTTCCAGTTGAATACAACTAGTTCTTAGCCGGCCAAAGCTGAGGTTTTAAGCAGAAAATATTTCACACTGTACCACTTAAATAGGCAAGGACAGGAAATCAAAGAATGTGGCTGCCCCCACACCTGTAATTACTAGCAAGTAATAAAATTCAGTAAACACTGACTAACTTCCAGTTCAGTTAATATTCCTGCAACACAGTTAAAATCAATTTAAATACTGTATTTTTGAGGAAAAAAAGTGCAGATAAAGGTACTTAAATTCTCTTATACATCCAGTTAAATACACCTAGTTCTTAGCCGGCCCAAGCTGAGGTTTTTAAGCAGAAAATATTTCACACTGTACCACTTAAATAGGCAAGGACAGGAAATCAAAGAATGTGGCTACCCCCACACCTGTAATTACTACAAATAATAAAATTCAGCAAACACTGACTAGCTTCCAGTTCAGTTAATATTCCTGCAACACAGTTAAAATCAATTTAAATACTGTATTTTTTTTAAAAAAAAAGTGCAGATAAAGGTACTTAAATTCTTTTATACGTCCAGTTGAATACAGCTAGTTCTTAGCCAGCCAAAGCTGAGGTTTTTAAGCATCTGAAAGCTATAAAACAACTTCAAAAATGTCCACCCTTCCAGGGTAGCAGTTAGTACATACCCAAGGACAATAATATAGTAAGATTTCTAGATTTAGTTTTCCCAGATGTTTTTGTCTCTGGCCACAATCAGACCCATAAGATAATTGTTTTATGGCCTAAACCAATCCATTTAATTTTCAACCTATTTTTCAAAATTGGCTGGACAGAGGTGAACCTCATCCCTTCCAGAACTCTCTGTTAAAACACAACATTTAATCAGTTATAATTATATTGTCTGATATTCATGTATATCTCTTTTCTGTCCAGCAGGACCCACTGTTGATGTATTTTTAGCACAAGCAGCTTTACAAATACATTTTTAACACAGAGATCTGTACAAATCAGTGTAATAGTCAAATGACTTAAATTTCTTTACAAAACTCCAGCTAGTTATGCTAGCATATGTTACGCATGTACTGCCCTACTCTCCCTGGCACAAATGTCACTACCTCATATTATCACACAGCCATGCAACATCCTGATGTATAAGCCATCTCTAAAATCTGGTTTCAGCCTGAAATTACAGACAACAAGATGAATCACTCTGGCACTAATATCCTCTGACAAGACTGGGTAAATAAAAAAAGGTAGATATACCATTTTGCTGTACTTTAACTCATTGTTTTCTAAAAGAGTATAATAATGAGAAAAGGAGATTTTCTGTGTATTCTGTAAGATTGTATTCAGCTTTACTGGAGACATACCTAAACTCCTGAAATGAGTATATTCACCAGTGTTTCCAAAGTTTAATTTCTGAAGTCTTGATACATTTGCATTGGTAAAACTAAGGTGTCATCTATAAACTGACATGATTTCCATGAACAGTGTAGTGGTCACCATGAAATGTTCAGAAATATGTGTGTGACACTGCCAGCCCAGCTATCTGGAATTTTGTAAATAAGTCTGTCATTTGTGCCTGTTGATATGATTTATACAGAACCGTATGTTATGTACTGAGCTTCAGGAATGTAACCACACCATACTGTGCTGGAATATAGAAGATTAACTTACAAAACTTCAAGAAAATAAGTTGAAATTAAGGGCTTTGTGATGTGCTATAAAAGTTAGTTTCAATGCAGCAAGCAGACACAATGTCTAGCTCTAGAAGTTTTTCTATTGTCTGAAAAGAAAAGTAATTACTAGACTTAAAACATAAAGTGTTTGATGGCTTTATGACTTCCTAGCAGCTGCACATCTGATAGTTATGTACTTCTCACACAGAGATGTTAAAATTCTGTTAGTATCTGTTTAGCCTGGGAACTGAAGTCAGATGACAAAGAGTGATGTCATCCAAGCTAACCTAGCAGTGATGTTTATTATTAATTTTAGAACTCTCTCAAAGAGAGACTATGCATTTTGTATCTTGTCTTGGACCTAGAAACATCCACTCAGTACTTCTGCCTGTGTCTTGTCTGTAAGTAAGACTTAGGGCATAGTATCTCATAGATATGGATAGGAATATAGTAAAGATTAGTTTAGATGTTTTCTTTATTAATTTGAGACTGTCCTGCAATGTTGTTTTAAAATATTTCCTGTGATACTAAACTCTGAAGTAACTGTGTTTGTTTATTGACTATTGGCTTGTTCTTTTATTTATTATTAAATATGTTTAAACCTATCTTTGTGGCTGATATTTGTGAGATGTTTAAGCTCTTAGAGTACTGCTATATGTATTTGGTAACACTGTACAGGCCATTCCTAAATAACCTTGCATGTCTTGATCAAAACTACCATTTGGATTAATAGTAACATTACACAGTAGGATCAGACAACCTTTGTAAGGGCCTTATATTAACTCATAAGTAAGGGTGGCTGGTGGAAGCTTGTACTACCGTATAGTCTGGGCAGAAGGGGACATAGCTAGTAATCCTGTGCCAGCCTTCCTCAGGTGTGTGTGTGTGTGTGTGTGTGTGTGTGTGTGTGTGTGTGTGTGTATTTGTATATAAATCACATCTCAAAGTGTGTGTGTCAGCTATTTGGGCAGGGACACAAAGCATTGGTGGGAGAGAGAGAGACGGTGCTGGAGGTCTTAGCTTGGCCACTTGGCTGAGATCTTAACCCTTTAACTGTGCCAGTGGGGAGTCTTATTGGGGATCTGGAGAAAGAGGGAGCACCCAGCCCCAGACTGACTGTAATCTCTGTGTGCTCCTAAGGGAATTTGCACTTTCCTGTGTGTGTGTGTGTGTGTGTGTGTGTGTGTGTGTGTGTGTGTGTGTGTGTGTGTGTGTGTGTATGTGTGTGTGTGTGTGTACTTGTCATCCTCCCAATGTGTACATCCCTCACTGTTATTAGTGGTGAGGATTGAGGCTCCTTGATTACTGGGCCAGGGCAGGGGCATCACAATGTGTATTAAGGAGTTTTTCAAAAAAGATTGTGAAAATGTGACTTATTTCCATGTTTACATTAATAATGGAAAATGGAGTGTGATACTGGTGTGTTGAAGATGGAGTATCGAGCAGAGTATTTTGTAAGAAATTACATTAAATTTTGGTGTGTGATGTGAAAGTATGCTATATTATATTTTTAATAAAGCAGTTATGACTCTGTATTTTTATAACAGCATTAATTTCCTAAAAGCTGTCTGACCTACAGTTTAACAAATGGTGCTGTTGTATATAAAACATGGCGATACTTAATGTCGCCATTGATATTTGCCATCTAACATACCTGGTTTTGTAGATTAATACTGTTGTGAAATATTGTGAAAATATTATATGGATAATTTGCATGGAGTCTTCAG